>NW_004567141.1:5749108-5770439 GCF_000260355.1 Condylura cristata
CCCCCACCCCCCCGCAAGGCAGTCAGGGCACTAAGCTGAGGGGTGAGTGCGGAGCTCAGCCTCCACGCCCCTTGAAGCAGATGCCCTAGCGCAGTGAACAGACTGCACAGCTGTCCATGGCATCCGTGCTAGGAAGGAGAGACAGAAGCCGACAAACTGATGGAGTAAGAAGAGAAAAAGGCAGAGAATTTCTGACGATGATGAAGTCAAAAGGCCAGGCTGGGGCGGGGTCCTATTGCTGTTCTCGGGAGGGAAGTGTGGACCCCACCAACTCTGACCAACCGGGTGGGCAGGTGGAGCTGAGTGGGGAGAGGGAGGGTGCATCTGTATGGGAAGAAGTGAGCCTGCAGTGGGGGAAATGGGGGTCCCTCTTAGTGAGTAAACTGGGGGATTCTGTTTCTCCACAGCACACTTCCCCTGAGCCGCTTGCCTCGGGGTGTGTTCCCCGGGTCAGCAGGGCCTGGGAAGTGTGGGGCTCATTCTACCATTTTACACAAGAGGGGATGCAGGCCAGGCAGGCTGGGGTGACAAGCCTGGGGACACCCCAGGGTGTTGTGAGTGACACCCTGTACTAGAGCCTTTGGTCTCCAAGATGAGAAGGGGCCAAGCGGGAGACCGAGAAGAGAGGAGCCAAAGCAGGAGCGGGGGGAGGCAAGTTCAGGCATCTTGTCTCTTCAGCTGCTTTTGGCTTGAAGATGCACCTGGCCGGCAGCCCACGGTTCTGGGGGATCAGGTTCCCTGGGGAGCCCAGCCCCCTCCTACCCCCACTTCCTTTCCGTTAGCATCAAGGCCTCATTCCCATTCCCGGATCATCTTGGGGGTTCTTCAGAAATAAAAACAAGATTCAGCTTTTCTTGGAAATGATACTCCTAGGGTGTGAGGCCAAGGGAGTGGGGAAGGGGCCGGGTGGCCGGGTGGGGCTGGAAGACCCTCCTGGAGATGGCGCTGTTAACTGAGTGTACCATGCACTGCTTTTAAACACCTCACTGTAGTCACTCATTCACCAATAACGCCTGCAAGGAAGCCACTGCTGTCACCCCCATTTCATAGCTGAGCAAACTGAGAGCTGGGGCCACAGGGGCCTGGATGGGGTAGGAGGGGACCGCAGAGCTCAGAGACCCTTCGGCATTGCCAACTCCCAGGGCTGGAAGGGGCTCGGGAAGTCCCTCTGCTACTCACTCCCGGTCAGCCCCACTCCTCTGCCTTCCAGACAAATGGGCCTCTTCTGTCCACTCTGACCCCAGCCCCAAGCTCCTTTTCTTCTTCTTAGCAGGGGCTGGGCACAGCGAGGGTGCAGAGGACTCCAGTCAAGCTGAGCATGGAGAAAAGCTGGGTGGGCCTGTGTGGGGCTGGGGGACTGGCTGGAGGTCTGGGGGACTGACTGGGGGGCTGGGGGTGAGGGTTGGCAGGAGCCCAGCTGTTTTGCATCCGAGGTAGAGGAGAGAGAAGTGTCAGCTCATTCTTGACTGTAAACACATCCCAGTTCCCACGGCTCTGATCATTCTTGTGGCAGCCCCCACCCCCATCCCCTTCTCCTGTCAGGCCCCCTGCCAGGCTCCCCCCTTCCCCATAACAGGCTATTAAAGACAGACCCGTGGGATTCTGCTGGGGAAGGATGGAAGCATGGGAGGCCTCTGTAGGCAGCTTGGATTTAGAGCTCAGCTCTGATACTACAGGCTGTGAGGTCTTGGGCAGGTGACTTGCCCTCTCTGTGCCAGAGGAATGATAATACCTACCATCATGGGTTGATTAAGCTGTAAAGGAAATGATCGAAATGATGGATGCAAACCGTTCAGTGCCTGCACTGCCCCAAGCTGGGACAGGGGTCATATTGCTGTTCCTGGGAGGGAAGTGTGGACCCCACCAACTCTGACTGGGTGGGGAAGTGGAGCTGAGTGGGGAGGGGGAGGGTGCATCTGTATGGAAGTGAGCCTGCAGTGGGGGAAATGGGGGTCCCTCTTAGTGAGTAAACTGGGGGGTCTCTGGGCAGAAGGGGATACCAGTAGCTGTCTAGTTTAAAGCCCTTTAGGTCCAGTGCTGGTGGGACTGGGGGTGCTGGGGAAGGGTGGGCCAGGGCCTCCGTTTCCCAGCACTTTGTCTTGGACAAAGGTTCTGGTGAACAAGCAAGGGGTGGGGGCAGGCTGGGGTTGGGGCTCTCCTTTGGCCCCTGTTCCCTCTTTAGGGACTAAGGCTGCTCTGGCCACATCTTATCTTTCTTGCTGGAATGCCCAACCCATCTGGCCCTTCCCTGAGACCACCCACTGCTCGTGAACCCCACCCTGGCTTCCAGCCCTACCTCTAACTCTTGCCCTCCTACTCCAGTCCTGACTGGGTCCCTTTGGGAAAACAGACTCCTCCCACCCCTGCAGCCAGCTAGCCTCTGGCAGTGAGATCAATGGGGACTTTGAGCTGCCACCTCCTCCCCTCCCACCTGTAAGCCCCTCAAAGTCCCATGAACCTTTTCCTCCAAGAGCTGGTTGAGAGGCGGTGAAAGACTCCTGTTTCCAGGGCTGGGGCTGGTGTAAATGGGAGACACTTTCTCTGGCTTTGCAGCCCGAGCTATTGAAACATGGCCCCTCTGGGTGCCTCATCAGCTCAAGCCCTTCCTGTTGCAAGTTTTGTCCACCTCACTGTGGCTATGGGACAGATCCAGAAGCCTAGGGGTCTCTGTGTGGCTGTAGATGAGGTTTACCAAGGGGCAAGGGTGATGATCCCCAGTCCAGATAAACCAAACTCTAATCCAAGGCTCTAAGCGGGGAGGCAGGGTGGGGGGGTGTGGAGCACAGAGAAATCTGGGGGTGAGACAAGGAGTGTGCAGGCTCAGGGCTGGACCCATGGCCTGGCTGCCAGGCACACTTGAGGAAGGGTGCTGAGGTCAGCTGAGACTGGCTAGGGTTCACCCTGGAGGTGGGCCTGGCCCTAGGAATGTGGCCAGAGCAGGGCAGGGGTGCAGGGGGTAGTTTGAGGAAGTTGGAAGGAAGGAGCCACTTCTATTTGGGAGGGTGGGCATGAATGGGGTGCTGGCATATGCTCTGGGGTCATATGATGGCATATGAAGGACACCTCTGGGTGTGGCCTGGTTCCCTGAGGACAGGCCCAGTGTCCCCTCAGCATGGGCCACAGTGCTCAGCTGGGAAGGTAAGCTCTGGCCCTGCCCTCACCTGTCCTCAGCGCCCCCCTCACACACACACACACACACACACACGTGCACACACACACATACTCCTTGCTGCTGCCCCACGTCACCATTTAACCGTGATTCCATTCCCTGCTTTCAAACTCCAGACCCTGGACACACTTTGACTTCTTAGGCCACGGCCCAGGGTCTAGCAGGACCAGGGTCCCCCAGTATTTTTCAGGCTTCAGGATGCCATAAAGGCCTGTTGAGTTACTTGGGGGATGTGAACCACAAAGAAAGCTGGAGGTTGAGATTTGTTGGGGAGGGGAGAGGGTACTCTGTAAGGGGAACCAGCCAGAGGGATGGAGTGACATGGCTGCTCTGGGGTGGAGGGGTGTGGGAGGGGTTTGCAATGAAAGGGAGGAAACCTGGGGGGGGGGGGTAGGCAGGCTGCACAGCAGAGGAGAGAGTGGGGACTAACGTGGGCGTGGGCGGGTTACTAGTGGGATGGACTGTGGGGGGGAGGGGGCTGAGTTGGGGAGCACGCCTCTCACTGAAAACCTTGAGGGAGAAAGCAAGGGAGAGCTCCTGATTGGAGCAGTAGCAGCAGGGACCCTGGGAGTGTGTGGGTGGGGGTGCCCCTCCCTGCCCGCCCCCCCCCACGAGGGGTGGGCCAGGCAGCAGGCATTCCAGAGATACTCAGGGGGCTAAGGGGCCAGCAACCATGACCTTTCTCTCCTCTTGGAAAAATTGTAAGCAGATGTGGGTGCCTTGGAGAGGCATAGAGCAGAGAGCCAGAGCAAGTTTTAGGAGAACTTTACACGGAATCTGGAACTGGTGTGGGGGTGGCAAGCAGGGAGCCCAGCCCCTCTCTCCGGGCTCATGAACCCCATAGACTCATCTGAGACCCCCACCCTCTTCCCACCCACTGGGTGAGCCAGAGCCAGGGGGTGCTGGCCATGGGAGGAGCCCATTTTCAGACAGACTGGCCAGAGGGAGGGGGGTGGCTTCCCCTTAAACCTGAGGCCACGCTGGGGAACACATCGGTGCCAGCACCTGGGGCTGTCCTGGGGTGCGTGTAGAAACCCTTGAGCCTGGTTTCAAACTATGCATGTGACATGGCTGGCGTGGAGCTGGGGGGTGTGAGCAGTGGCTCTCCAGCGCCTGGCGAGCTGCGGACATGGCCTCCTCCGAGGCCGCGGGGACCTGGCTGACTCCTGCCCCTGTAGCAGAAAGCCTCTGACGCCAGAGGGGTTCTGACCTCCGCCTGCTCACACCCAGGGATGGGGAGCTCACCACCCCAGGGAACAGACTCCGTTACTGTTTCCAGTTTGAAACTGGAAAGTTCTTGCAGCCCAGACCAGCCCATCTTTCCCCCTAGCATCCTGCTCTAATGTCACACCTTGGCATAAAAAGCCAAGTGCCCTGGGTGGGGGCTGGGGGTTCAGAGGGAAAAAGCAGGGGTCTCCGTCTCCAGGTCAGTGTGGGGGACACCGCAACAGTGGTGCTCAGTGAATGGTGCTGGGCCCCCTCCAAGGGCTGGCTGGGTACAGTTTGCCTGTGGGGTTGGGGAACAGAGCAGAGGAGTGACATGGGCTAGACCCTGGAAGATGAACACTCAAGGTGGACATGGAGGCGGAGAGCACGCAATGAGGAAGTCTCAACGGTGTGGGCACCACCAGGTCAGGACTCAGAGTTAGGGGCGGGGAATTGGAGCAGGAAGCTCGTGGCTAGAGGGAGGACGAGGCTGGCAGTCTCCCCTTGGCCCACACCAGTCCCCTGGCCCACCACAGGTCTCTGCCATGGCAGCACCTCTGTGCTCTCTCCTCCTCCTGTCGCTGGGCGTGGTCCTGACGAGAACACTCAATCCCAGTGACCCCAACACCTGCAGCTTCTGGGAAAGGTGAGAAAGGCGAGAAAGGCCTCTGCTCCACCTCAGGGACTCTGCGTTTCCAGCTCCCCATTCTCAGCACTTGGGCTTCTCTGTCTGCTCCCTTCTTTGCCTCCCCCCTTCCTTCCCAGCTCAGCTCTCTCCAATCCCCACCAAGAGCTGCCTGACTCCACCCTTATCTCTGACCCTGTCTCAATCTCCAGGCTTTACCCCATCCTTTTTTTATCCCTGTCGTTTGGTCCCCCCTGAGGACAGAGGGCAGGGTGGGAGCCATTCCCTGTGAATAAGAAGACAGGCCAGCCCAGGAAAGCAAAGGGCACAGGGCTGGGGAACCAGACCCCAGGAGCCGGGAGCTGGCGGGATGTGCCACACATGCTCATCTCCATTAGCTGGGTTGAAAAGTCAGTTCTAGTTCATCTCCCAGTTGCAGGGGGAGGAGGGAAGAACTGAAGATCCAACAGGGTGAGGCGGAGGCTCTGAGCGGGTCACTGGGATAGCCTAATTCTGGAGGGACCCAGACTTGAGGGGACAGGGTCTTAACCAATCTTAGCCTTGAGGGAGCAACCCCAAATGTTGGGGTAATAATTCCCTGAGGCCCCCGCTTCCTGCAGCTCCATCATGCCACGGGCCACTTAGGTCTCTAGCTGCCCTGGGTCCTGACTCTGCTCCGTCTTGTAGCTTCACCACGACCACCAAGGAGTCCCAGTCCCGCCCCTTCAGTCTGCTTCCCTCAGAGCCCTGCAGCCGGCCCTGGGAGAGCCAGCGAGCCTGCCCCCAGCCCACGTGAGTGCTGCGCCCCCATGGCTGCCGGGTAGCTGTCTCCCCGGCCTGCCTGTCCACCCCCCACGCCCCCCACCCCATCTTTGTCTCTGATCTCCTTGGGGATCCTTGGGGGTTGGAGGAGACTCCTGGCCAGGGGTAGAGGGCCTCTCGGGCAGTGTGTGCCATGTGAATGCGTGTGGCTGGGTGGGACAAGGAGGGAGCGGGTGTTTCTATGGCGCCCCCAGAGTGCTGGCAGTGCCCAGGCCTCCCCAGGGCTGTGGTGAGCTGGGCAGGGGCTGGGCAGGGAGGGCTGAGGCCAGTTGTGGGCTCCTCCAGGGTTGTCTACCGGACTGTGTACCGCCAGGTGGTGAAGACAGACCACCGAAGGCGCCTGCAGTGCTGTGGGGGCTTCTACGAGAGCAGCGGGGCCTGTGTCCGTGAGTCCTGAGCCGGGCCAGGGCACGGGTGGGGAGACCGAGCTGGGAAGCGCCCAGCCCCCCTTCCTAGCTCCTCCCTGCTCCCATCTGCTCTTGGGGTTCTCTCCCGCCCCTCCCCACCTGTCCCTAGGTCAGTGAGCTTGCCCTCTCCTCTTGCAGTCTCCGTGCCTGTCTGCCCCACCCCCGCTGGAGGCCGCCCTCCCCTCTGACACTGTCTTGGCTGGGTGAATCTTCCGGCCCTTGTCTCCCTGTCTCTGTCTTTCTCTGACTTGACTGTGGCTTCCTGTCTCCACCCCCCAGCACTCTAAGCACCCCTGGCCTGGAGCCTGCTGTCCTCCTGTCCCCCTCTGTCAGCCCTGGCCCATTGCCATCCAGTGCAGCCCAACCAACCCAGGGGCCCTACCCCTCTCCGGACATGGCCCCAATGTCTGAGGAGCCCTCTCCCCATTTCCCCAAAAAGGTGATTTCACAGAAAGGGGCTGGAGAGTTGGGAATCCCAAGGTCTTGTCATGTTCTCACCTGAGCTGCTGCCCCATCTTTCTTGCATGTTAGTGGCAGAATTGATGCTTCACGTCTCCCCTTCCTGGCGTGGGAAGAAGAGGAGCTGGAGGTGGGGGCTTGGGGAGGGCGGGGCATCTCCTTACGCCCGCCTCTGCCTCAGCACTCTGCGCCCAGGAGTGTGTCCATGGCCGCTGCGTGGCGCCCAACCAGTGCCAGTGTGAGCAAGACTGGCGAGGTGATGACTGCTCCAGCGGTGAGTGGCAGGTGGCTGTGGGGGTGCCCTCTCCTGCTTCGGGGGGTGTGTCCCTTGGGCACACCCTCCCTACCAGGGCCCAGGTATCTAGGACCCATCGCTGGCGCCTTCTCCTTTCCCAGAGATGTGGTACAGGGTGGTCCTGGCTGGGCTTAGGGACCGAGGAGGTGGGGGGTGGGGACTAATGTGAGACTGGGGAGGGGTGAGACCCGTGGTGACCCCTTTCTACCCTCCTATCCCACAGCATGTGCCCCAGGAGTGTGGGGGCCACAGTGTGACAAACCCTGCAGCTGTGGCAACAGCAGCTCCTGTGACCCCAAGAGTGGGGCTTGTTCCTGCCCTGCTGGCCTGCAGCCCCCAAACTGCCTTCAGCCCTGCCCCCCTGGCCACTATGGCCCTGCCTGTCAGTTCAGTTGTCAGTGCCAAGGGGCACCCTGTGATCCCCAGACTGGAGCCTGCTTCTGCCCCCCAGACAGAACTGGGCCCAGGTATGGAATGAGGGACATAGCATACTAGTGGGGTCACGGACAGGACCACACAGGCCTGGGGGGTGGTATAAGGGGCTCAGACAGGGTCCCAAATGGGGAGGGAATTGGGAAGCCAAGAGCTTAGCCCCAGCCCTGCCACTCACTTGTGAGAGTCCTCGAGTGAACCACTGACTCCCGTGACCATGACATCCCGGGACCATGATGATTCCTGTCTGTATAGTGGAAACAGCATTGTCTGCCTGGAAGGGCCTCCGAGAAGACATGAGCTCGCATGTGTGTGAAATATGTTGTAATGTGGGGCAGAGACAAGCGCTCAGGTGCAAAGGGAGCTGGTTGTAATGGGAAGGAGGAGAGGCACCCAGGCGCCCACCCAGGATGCAGATTCAGGGAAAACTCCAGGGTAAGCCAGCTGCAGGCAGAAGGGGTTCCCCAGAGACAAAGAGGGGAACAAAGGTGGAGGCGGAGCAGAGGGCGTAGGGGACATGTGCTGGGTGTCCCTGCCACTTCCCAGTCCTACAAAGCCTTGGTTTCTGACTCTCGGGCCCCCACCACGGGAGGCAGAAAGGACCCACCAAGCCTTGAGGTCAGCCTTCCCCTGGGGTACACCAGTGTGAGTTGGCCTCGGCGGCAGAGGGGACGGCAGGTACTGCTTCTCTATACTCACCTGCTCTCTGCCCAGCAGCTGTGAGGTGCCCTGTCACCCAAGGACTGATGGCTTCTTCTGCCTCCACACCCATCCTTGCCACAATGGGGGTGTTTTCCAGGCTCGCCAGGGCTCCTGCAGCTGCCCACCTGGATGGATGGTATGAAGGGTGGGCAGGGTTTTGGGTGTGGGGTGGGAGTCTGGTGAGAATTCTGTTGGGCTCTGGGGTTGTGTGAGGGCTGGACTCTGACCCTGGAGAGGTCTCAGGATAGGGGGGTATCAAGGGCACTGGGTGCTTGGAGCTCTGTCCAGCCCCCTCACCCCCACCCAGGGCACCATCTGCTCCTTGCCCTGCCCTGAGGGCTTCCATGGCCCCAACTGCTCCTTGGAATGTCGCTGTCACAACGGAGGTCACTGTGACCGATTCACAGGGCAGTGTCTCTGCGCACCTGGCTTCACCGGGGACCGGTGAGTGGAGCTGGTGCGGGCAGGAGAGGGGGTGGAGGGCTGCCCCAGGAGGAGGTGGGGAGGTCTGGCTCACTAAGTGGATGCCCAGGTGCCGGGAAGAGTGCCCCGTGGGCCACTTCGGGCAGGATTGTGCTGAGACGTGTGACTGCGCCCCTGGTGCCCGCTGCTTTGCGGCCAACGGGGCGTGTTTGTGCGAACATGGCTTCACGGGGGACCGCTGCACCGAGCGTCTCTGCCCTGACGGTCTCTACGGCCTCAGCTGCCAGGCGCCCTGCACCTGCGACCCAGAGCACAGTCTCAGGTGGGCAGGGGGCATTTTGGTCAAGGGCCTGGAGGTCAGTGGGAAAGGCCTCCTGAGGCATGTAAAGCGTCCAGGCGCCCCCAAGGGCGGGGTGGGGGCCACGGAGGGAAAAAGGAGAGGCTTCTGGGCAGGGGAGGGGTCGCGCTCAGAAGACCTACAGTGTGGCCCCTGATTCGGTGAGCCCGGTTCCCAGCATGCGGAGGGACGCGGGTGGCCGTCCCGCGGACCGGGGCTCAGACCTCCCCGCATGCCCGCCTCCGCCCGCAGCTGCCATCCGATGAGCGGGGAGTGCTCGTGCCGGCCGGGCTGGGCCGGGCTGCACTGCAATGAGAGCTGCCCTCGGGACACGCACGGGCCCGGCTGCCAGGAGCACTGCCTCTGCCTGCACGGCGGCGTCTGCCAGGCGGACAGCGGCCTCTGCCGGTGCGCGCCCGGCTACACGGTGAGGCGCGCGGCTGCGAGAAGCTAGGGGAGCGCAGGGGCCGGAGCGCCGGGAGGGTGGGCGGGCTGGCGGGGGAGCCGGCCGCCCGACTCTAGCTCGCCCGCCCGCCCGCTTCCAGGGCCCGCACTGCGCTAGCCTCTGTCCACCTGACACTTACGGAGTCAACTGCTCAGCACGCTGCTCCTGCGAAAACGCCCTGGCCTGCTCGCCAGTAGACGGCACTTGCGTCTGCAAGGAAGGTAATGGGGCGGGTCTGCTTGGCGGGGCCCAGGGAGGGCGGGGCAACTGGTGGGCGGGCCGAGGGCGGCCGGGGCCGGGAGCGACAGCCGGTGGACTGGAGTCACTGGACAGCAGCTGGACGTTGGGAAAGGAGCCAGACGACTTCCTTCCCGCAATATCTACTTCGCTTTCTTCAACCACAAAAATCCTGCTTGTCCTTAAAGGCCCAGGCCAGAGGCACCTCTTTGGTAAACATTCCTCACCCACAGTCATACAGACAAGGACAGCATCCAGGGAAGGCCTCCAGGAGCCATTAGGCTGCATGCCGACACAGGTGTATTTTGCTGAGCTAACTTGCTACTTTATTTAACAAAATCCAGTGTCCAGCCCCCACTCCTCCCTCTTGTCTTACATATGACCCTGTTGGGGACTCTGTAAGCATTGGCTTTTACTACCAACCCTCTTAATTTTGCAGAAGAGGTAACCAAGACCCACAAGAGAGTGGCACATCTTCTGAAGTCCAACATCTAACAGTTTCTGTGTTGTTTCTGTACCAGCCACGAACACTCCCACTCCCACTCCCACCCCCGGCTCCATAGCACAGACCTGATACAGCCAATGCCCAGTGTACTTGCTCAGGAGGGGAGTTGAGTCCCCGTGTCTACTGCAAGGCTTCTCTTCCAGGTTGGCAACGTGGTAACTGCTCCTTGCCCTGCCCACCTGGAACCTGGGGCTTTGGTTGCAATGCCAGTTGCCAGTGTGCCAATAAAGCAGCCTGCAGCCCCCAAACTGGAACTTGTACCTGCACCGCTGGGTGGCATGGGGCCCACTGCCAGCTTCCTTGCCCGGTGAGTGCTCAATAGCCTGCCTCCCTGGGGCTGGGGAGGGCATGCTATCCCACACTGCCCTAGGGTGATTGGCCAGCACTCCCTTCCTTTTTCTCTCCAAGAAGGGACAGTTTGGTGAAGGCTGTGCCGGTCATTGTGACTGTGACCACTCCGATGGCTGTGACCCTGTTCATGGACACTGCCAGTGCCAACCTGGCTGGATGGGTGAGCATCTGGGCATTCAGATCCCAGCCCGACTGTGGAATTGGGGGACGCATCCCACAGGGAATTTGTCCAGAACCCTCAGAGGAAGGGGTGGGTCTAGGCCAGACGCGCCTACCCCTATCTCCCACAGGTATTCGCTGTCACCTGCCTTGCCCTGAGGGCTTCTGGGGAGCCAACTGTAGTAACACCTGCACATGCAAGAATGGTGGCACCTGCATTCCTGAGAATGGCAACTGCGTGTGTGCCCCTGGATTCCGGGGACCCACCTGCCAGAGGCGTGAGTTTCCCTCCCCTCCCCCTGCCTGCCAGCAGTAGGTACAGGGAAGTGTCAGCTGCCAGAAGCCCCTATTCTATCCAGTATGGTCTCTTCTGCTGACTTCAGTCTTTGTACCAGTTGAAGTGGGAAGGAGCAAGGAGATGGTGGGCTCAAGGGCTGGTGGAGGGTTGGCCTCTTTCCCAGTCACATGAGCCCTTTCCCCTAGCCTGTCAGCCTGGCCGCTACGGCAAACGCTGTGTGCCCTGCAAATGTGCCAACCACTCTTCCTGCCACCCCTCGGACGGGACCTGCTACTGCCTGGCCGGCTGGACAGGCCCCGACTGCTCCCAGCGTACGTGGTGACGCCTGTGTGTGAGTGCATGTGTATGGGGGGGGGGGGGGACGGGCTCAGGCTACTCCTGGCAGAAAAAACTCTGGACCTAGTTGTTTATATCAACACTGAAAGGAAAAGGCAGAAGGAAAGACGGACGCCGTGAGTCTGTTCACCAAAAGGAAGAAGAAGAAGAAGTGCTATTTTATTTCAGAGCTGAACTTTTATACACATTAAAGGTATCATGTCGAGTGCCCATTGGCCGGGCCACGGTCAGGCGGACAGAGAGGAGGAGGAGTCGTGGAAGAGTGTCCGAAAAGAAAAGATACAATAAGCAGGACAGAGCCAAGGACGGCCTCCTTATCAGCCGGGGCCCAGAATTGCAGAGTCAGCCAAACTGTGTCCTTCAAACACGACAATGCTCATGTCAGGCACGGGTCTGGGTACTCGGGATGCAAGGCTGAAAGGAGGGAGAGTAGCGCCACCTTCTGGTGGGAGGGTGGGAAGAGCAGCTCCTGACTGCTCTTCAGCTTGTTTTTATTTATGACTTCTTTCCCTCCCACACACGTATGTATGTATATATGTATATCTATGTAACTAATCTTTTCCATGAGGCTTTTCATACATATATATAACTAACCTTTTCCATGAGGCTTTTCATACATATATATGTATGTATGAAAAATATATATATTTTACATATTTATATATAAAATATTTATGTCTAGTTGTAGATACACAAATGTTATGTCTTAAATTTTATATATAAATATATATATTTTTTCATACATACATACATATATATGTATGAAAAAATGGAAAAGATTAGTTATATATATATATATGTATGAAAAGATTAGTTACAAACAAACCGAGCAGAACACATTTGAGATGGGGAGATGAGAAAGCTGTTAGTATGAAACACTGGCTGTCAGCTCCCAGGGAGATGGGGTAGAGGGTGGTGATCTGGTGAAGTTTTCCCATAGAATTTGGCAACATCTAGTTACCCAATCATCTAGTTTGTTTGCTAGTTGTAGATACACAAATGTTATGTCTTAAATTGTATGGACATTTTCTTTCTCTTATGTTAAAAATAAAGAAAGTCTAGATCTGAGTAGTACAGACTTAGTTAGAAGCCTCTGGCTGTCCAGGGCTGGCCACATGGCTTGGAAGTGGCCCCTGCATGGAGAAGTGCAGGTTTTAAGTAGTGCTGGGCATGCGGGCTTGGTGTTCAGGGAGAGATGGGTCACTCCCCACTCTCCACACTTGTGGGTCACTAGTGTGAAGGTTCTTAGCCTTGGTGCCCCTGTGACATCAAAATCAAGAGAGAGATTTCAGGGATGCTTGGACTAGGGGTTCATCTAGGAGTGGCTGACTTGCCTTGCCAGACAGACCCTTCTCTCCTGCAGCATGCCCTCCAGGACACTGGGGAGCCAACTGTGTCCAGCCCTGCCAGTGCCATCATGGCGGAACCTGCCACCCCCAGGATGGGAGCTGTTTCTGCCCTCCAGGCTGGACCGGACACCTGTGCTCAGAAGGTACCAAAGGAGGGCAACCCCATGACCCTGCCCCTAGCAGTCCAAGATGGAGACTGGTATCCTGGTGGTTCTGATCCCTGCCTGCCTCTTTTGTTCCCTTCCAGGCTGTGCTCTGGGGATGTTTGGTGCCAACTGCTCTCATTTGTGCCAGTGTGGTCCTGGAGAGAGGTGCCACTCAGAGACTGGGGCCTGTGTGTGTCCCCCAGGGCACAGTGGTGCACCCTGCAGGATTGGTGAGTTCTTCTGTTGAATAGTGAGGATACAGGTACCTGCCCAGGTCTTTGCTGGTATTTGGCCTCTCATGCCACTCTGCCTCCCTACTGGACTCTCTCCTGTGCATGCAACCTAGACTCTCCAGCAGAGCCAAAAGGCTGTCCTGAGTGACCACTCTACCCCACTAGGAAGCCAGGAGCCCTTCACCATGATGCCAGCCTCTCCAGTAGCCTATAACTCGCTGGGGGCAGTGATTGGCATTGCAGTGCTGGGGTCCCTGGTGGTGGCGCTAGTGGCACTGTTCATTGGCTATCGCCATTGGCAAAAAGGCAAGGAGCACCAGCACCTGGCAGTGGCTTACAGCAGTGGGCGACTGGATGGCTCCGAATACGTCATGCCAGGTGAGCTGCGTGGCAGTGGAAGACACCAGCGAGAGGCTGGCTCACAGGCCTGAGGCCAGTGCGGCACGTTGCTGGACTTGGAAAATGGGATGTGGGGTGTTGGAGGGAGGAAGAGAAGTCAGAAAGGCTGAAAACTGATGTCCTGACACAGATCAGCTGTCTTGGGTCCGGGACTGTCTCTGACCAGGCAGGTCACTCTGCACCTTTGTTGTTCATACAGATGTCCCTCCAAGCTACAGCCACTACTACTCCAACCCCAGCTATCACACCCTGTCTCAGTGCTCACCCAATCCCCCACCCCCTAACAAGGTCAGTAATGGAGCAGAGGGTGTGCTGTGGCGGATGGGTGCACAGCTACTTCTCTAGAAATCTGGAATGCTCCACCCTTGCCAGGCCTTTTCTTATTCCACCCTTCCTCTACCAGCTTCCTGGCAGTCAGCTCTTCGCCAGCCTCCAAGCCACTGAGCGGCCAGGGGGAGCTCATGGGCATGACAATCACGCCACCCTGCCTGCTGACTGGAAACACCGTCGGGATCCCCCTCCAGGGCCTCTGGACAGGGGTAAAGCCTCTGAGTGGAGCCTGCTTCCTGCTTCCTGTTGCACTGGAGTGAATGTCTGCAGATTGGGGTTTGGGCCTGGGTGTGGCGAAGGTGGGAGCCTGGGGAGGGGACCAGGGACTGACTATGTGTTGCTGCCCCCTCCTCAGGTGGCAGCCGCCTGGATCGAAGCTACAGCTGTAGCTACAGCAACAGCAATGGCCCTGGTCCATTCTACAGTAAAGGTCTGGGCACAGGGGCTGAACTGAAGCTGAGGAGGGCTGAACTGAAGCTGAGGAGCCAGTAGCTCCCCCGAGACTGACTTCTTTCATTTGTCCTCAGGGCCCATCTCTGAAGAGGGGCTGGGGGCCAGCATGGCTTCCCTTAGCAGCGAGAACCCCTATGCTACCATTCGGGACCTGCCCAGCCTGCTAGGAAATCCCCGGGAGAGCAGCTATGTGGAGATGAAAGGCCCTCCCTCAGGATCTCTTCCCAGGCAGGGTCCTCTGTTCCGGGACGGCCAGAGGCTGCGGCCACCCCAGCCACAGAGAGACAGTGGCACCTATGAGCAGCCCAGCCCTCTCACCCATGGTGAGCCCTCCCTCTCTCCTGGGGCAGGGGCTAGAGGATGCCTGGGACAGGGAGATAGAGAGAGAAGGGATAGAGGCGGCATAATGTGACCAGATTAAGGTCTTTGCGGTCAGGCATGGGTTCCAATTGGGCCTGATGTTTGAGAAGCAGCATCGCTGAAGATTTGACATTACTGTACAGCACCTCAATTTTGGATTTGGTTGGTACCCAGAAAAGTGGGGAACGAGTCAGTGGCCTCATATCCTGTGAGGTGAGCAGGTAGCGGTAGCAGCCCTACTTGCAGCTGAGGCGCTGCAAAACTGGCCTGTGTCTGCGTAAGCGTGGCACATCCGTCTGTGAGCAGAGAGGATGGAAAAGGGAAGAGTGTGGTGGGAAGGGGGGGAGGAGCCACCTCCCCTCATCCTGTCCCTTCTCTGCCTCCAGACCGAGACTCTGTGGGCTCCCAGCCCCCGCTGCCTCCAGGCCTACCCCCTGGCCATTACGATTCACCCAAGAACAGCCACATCCCTGGACACTATGACTTGCCTCCAGTGCGGCACCCGCCATCACCCCCACTCCGGCGTCAGGACCGCTGAGGAGTAAGATGCTGTGCAGATGCCAGCACACCTGTGCCTTGCTGCTCAAGGCTGGAGACAGACCCTGCTGTGCCCTGCCAGGAGCAGGGAGAGGACTGGCGGGCCGTGCTTATAAACTCATTGCACAGAGGAAGCACGTGGAGAGAAGGGAAACTGGCTGTCAGGTCCCATCCAGGAGACTGGTCAGCAGGAAGACTGCATCCCCTTTCCACAACCTACTGCTCCCTGAGGGCTCTGGGCCCTCTGTATATAAACTGGTGGGTTGAATGTTGCTGATAACTCTGACTTCAGATTGCTGTAGAAATGTACATTGGGTACCTTTTCTGTGCACTCCCAGGCTGGGCTGTGCATGTGTGTCTGTGTGGTTGGTTGGTTGGTTGGTTACAGAGGGAAACCAGGTACCAAACATTTACCAGTTAGTCAGCAACCTAGTTAACTCTCGCGATAGCTCCAGCTGTCCCGCCCCTGTATTCACTTGGCACCCCTCCAACCAACTGCTCAACATATATAAAGTGGCTGGATTGCTCCTGCCTGAGTCTTCATGAGTGCCCCACTGTTCCTGGGCTAACGTCAACACTTTCAAAGGTCTTAAAGGTGCTGCTAACTTGGCCTGTCTGTCTCTTCAGTTTCAGCTTGATTGTGTTTCCTGCCTCACCTCCCAGTGACCCAGTGGTCTCTGGGTCCTCCCATTCTTTCTACCAAGGGACTTGGCATCTCTGGTGTGCTCTTCACCCCCATACACTGCTAACTCCTGCTTGACACAGAATGGATTACAGCTATATTCACTCACCAGGGGCCTGCAGAAGAGGGACAGGGTGCGGGCATCTCTGTAGTATGTTCCTTTATATGATGATTTGATTAATCTCTGCCTCCCCCACTGGACTCTAAGTTCCCTGAAGACAGGAATCCTGTTTGTTCCTTTGTCACACAGAAGACACTCAATAAATGTTGCCCAAAAGGTTGATTAGCTGAGTGACGCTGGTTAGGTGTTCAGATGGATGGGCTGTCGGTGTGCTCTGAGAACAATAGATTGCAACCCCCAAATGATGATGTTTCTACAGCAGCACATGGGCTCAAAAGCGGGGCAGTCAGGGAACAGAGGCTGGAGGCAAAAGGCAGACAGGAGAGAGGGGAATACTGGAAGGGGGAACAGGGCCTCAGGGTCTAATTACCTCAGGATTTTTTTTTAAAGATTCGTTTTTATTTATGCATACAGAACTGGGGTACAGGCCAGAAGTGCAGGGGCCGTGAGGATTCACCAGAGTGGAGAGCAGAACAGGCTGACTGACGAAGCACACTGCAGAGGGGAGCAGCGGGAGGGTCAGGAGAGGTCTGTCACTTCTGGGGCAGCGATCAAACTCATGCTTAAGTGGCTTTAGCTTCTTAGTGCTGTGCTTTAACCTGCTGAGCCACCAGGGCGGGCCCTACCTGAGGACTTTTTTTTTTAAAAAGATTTATTTGTGCTTACAGAACTGGGGTACAGGGCAGGGGTTCAGGGGCGGCGAGAGGCTTCACCAGAGACAGAGTGGGGAGCAGAACAACAGAGTACACTGCTGAGGGGAGCAGCAGGCAAGACAGGAGGTGTCTGCTGAGCCATGTGGGTCACCTCCTGGACCGGGAATCGAACTCACACTGAGGTGTCTGCGGCTAACCTGCAGTGCAGCGTCCTAACCCGTTGAGCCACCAGGGAGGGCTAGTTACCTGAGGATTTTAAGCCCAAAACTAGGAAGCTTCACTCGCTTCACCAATTCATTAGCGGATTAACTGGGTTTACAGAGGCTAAATAGCTGGGGTGGGGAACAGAAATCTAGTGCCAGGTCAACAAGGCGAGTCTCTGGGATTTTCCATCCGGAGCATCAGCCTTTCAGGACTGGGGGGCGGGCCCGGGAGCGTGGACTGCCCTCACCCGGCCCCTCCCCTCCTAGATTCCTGCGACTGCCGCGAACTCCATTAGCTTGGGTTTCCGGAACAAATGGACAGCGGTGCGCCTGCCCTAGCCACGCCCCGACCACGCCCCACAACAGCCCCTCCCTTCCCGGGGCGTCCGCTCGCGACCCGTCACCCTGGCCCCGCCCTCCTCCCTGCTCTGCGGCGCCCTCTGTCGGCCCCGCGTGCGCGCTGCGGTTGCCTCTCCCGGCCCGCCCGCCGTGAGCGGTTGTCTTGGAGAGGGACGCGGAGGCGACGCTGCTGCGGGAGGATAGGGTGGGTAGAGACCCAGTGAACTGGCCCCACAGAGTCCCGTGTTGTCTCCGCCCCCGTGAAAGCCCCAGAAAGTAGCAGAGGACCGCACCACCATGTCGGGGGAGGCGAGCGCGCCAGGAGCTTCACCCAGGACCCAGCGTCTGGGGACCCAGAAGTCCTCTGGCACAATGAGCAAGAAGGGGGATCGCGGGACCAAGGAGAAGCCGGTGACCACTCTGCCACCGGTGGGCGAGGAGGAGCCCAAAAATCCTGGTACGCTCTGGGCGGGGCTAGGGGATCAGCCCTCGAGGCTGAGGCCACTCGTCGCTTGGGTTAGCGCGTTGGCTGCGGCGTTGTGCCAGGCACCACACGTGCAGAATGATCCAGGGGGAGACAGAGGAGCCAGGAAGTGATCGGACAACTGGAGCTAAGGAGCTGCTGTTTGGGAAGCACCGCGACTGAAGTTCAGGATGTGAATGTCAGCAAGTCTGGCATGTGGGATGAGTCGAATCAGGTGACATGATCCATGATTCTTCTCTAATGTGGACATGGAGTCCTGCCTTGCCCACTGCAGCCAGGACATGGTGTTGAAAGTGCCAAAATAGTCTGTAAACTGCAGCCACCTTTATTTATTCAACAAGCAAATATTGTACATCTACTATCTGGGAACTGCCTGCTTCTGCTTGGGTTACGAATCCCAGTTTTACTGTCAGAGCAGTTCCTGAATCTCAGTTTGGCAGATGTTTGAATTGAAGTTGATCTTAAGGAACCCACAATTTGCTGATAGATACAACACAACAAATGATAATACAAGAGATGGGATGTGATGGGAGGTGACGGGGTGCTCCAAGGAAGTGTCTTTGAGCTTTATTTTAAATTTACACCTATAAGAACTGGGATATAGACCAGAATTACAGGGAGAGAGGATTCACCAGGGACAGAGTGGGGGGCAGAACAGGCAGATTGACTGAATGCACTGTGGAGGGGAGCAGCTGGTGAGACAGGAGAGGTCAGCTGTACCATATGGGTCAGCACCCTTGTCTGGGGATCGAACTCATGCCTCAGTGGCTGGTGATAACTTGGTAGCACTGACTTTAAGCCCTGTGCCACCAGGGAAGCTTCTGAGTTGAGTTTTATAGATATTCATTAATTTATTCAACAGTTAATTTTTGGATGCCTGAGGTCTGTGGCTGAGTGCAAACACAGGGAGAATGAGATGGACACATTCCTGTCTGCAGGAATTTACATTCTCTGGGAAGAGTATAAGTAGAAGTGTAGTTCTTTATTGCAAGTGATAGAATCCCAACTAATCCCCCTAAAGGAGAATTTATTGAAAGACTTCTTGATTCAAATTCACCAGCTTTACCATCAGAGAGAGAGGCAAGAACTTGCTGTCCTTGGACTCAGTGAAAAAACAACTTGGGAAAAGCTCTGACTGTCAGATGCTGTCTCCTTGTAAGCACTAGTGGCTGGGGGGAGGGAGCTATGAGAGTTGAAGAGAGAATTTTCCAGAAGGAGAGATAAGACAGCATAGAATAGGGGTTAAGTCTCCACACAATCACTATCACTGCTGTGTCCTAAGTTTGATACCTGGGCAAAGAGCTGACCCACAGGCCCAGGAGACCTCTCCTGTCTCATCCACTGCTCTCCTCAGTAGTGGATTTCAGTAAAATCTACCTGTTCTGCTTCTCACTGTCTCTGGTGAAGCCTCTCACTCCCTGCACCTCTGGCCTATGCCCCAGTTCTTCTGAGCATAAATAAATCTTAAAAACAACAACAGTATAGAATCTACTACAGATATGAATGTAGTTACATTAAACACACACACCACTGTGGCTGCTGTCTATAAAATGGAGTGGAAAGATGTAGACTGGGAGATTACAAGTTTATTTCAACAGTCCAGGTGAAGGACGATGGTAGCTGGAAGAGGATTATCGGGGTAGATGGATAAGAATCTTTGGAGGTAAAGGTAAGAATTGGTGAAATATTGCCTGGGGCGAGGAGGGAGGAACATAGCAAGAATGATTCCCAGATTTCTGGACTGGACACTGGCCAGACTGAGGGGCCATTCGTGAAGACTGCACAGCCTGAAGAAAGAACAGGCAAGAGAGGACCCCCAGGAGGGGGATGTCAGCTGGGCAGAGAGGCACATGGATTTGGAGTGCTGTGAGAGGTAGGAAATGGAGATGCAAGTTTGGGGGGCTGTTGATATTGTGGGTATTTAATCCCTGGAAATGAAGCGAGACCCCTTTGGGAGGGAGGGAAGGAAGTGGGGGGGCCTAAGTTTTAGGAAGAGGGGAAGGCTCAGGACCCATCCACTAGACAGAGTTCACAGAGGGGCCAGGAGGAGCTAGCTGGGGAGCCTGGGCAGGAGCAGGGAAGTAGGAGACAATGGGGACCACTGCCGGAGATGGGAGATCGTGGGCCGGCACCACAGGGGTCACGGCAGCTTTAGCAGGGGCAATGTGTGGCATGGCAGGGACGGAATGGGGGCTCAAATGAGGTAGAAAGTGAAGGAAGATGTAGGAAGGGTTCTAGATTTATCGGGAGCCCATCAGTTGGCTTCTATTTTTGTAGAAACAAGGCCAGTTGTGCATGTGGGAAGGAGTGTGGGGAGGGTGGGGAGCAAGAGCAAGACCCTGTAGAACCTCACTGTTGAACAAGCAGCTCCTAGCTGCGGCATAGAGAACATTTCTGTCCTTGTGTTCTACTAGGCAGTGCTTCTCAACGTGCTTGGCCCAGCAGCTTTGGCATCACCGGGAGCATGTTAGAAATGCAAATTCATGGACTCTACCCTTCCATGGAAACAGAATCTCTAGGGATGGGGCTCAGGATTTTTGCATAGAACTGGGGTGCAGGCCAGAGGTGTGGGGGGGGGGAGCCTAGAGGACTCACCAGAGACAGAGTGGGGAACTGAACAGGCAGATCTACTGAAATATACTGCTGAGGGGAGCAGCGGGCGGGTCAGGAGAGGCCTGCTGAGCCAGTTGATACCTGGCCGGGTATCAAACTCGTGCAGCAGTGGCTGTGGAGAGCTTCATAGTGCTTCACTTTAACCCCTTGTAACACTAGGGAGGCCCCCCAAGAAAAGATATTTCTAATAAAAGTTTCCAAGCACAATGTGCAAAATTATCCTTTTCCTTCCAGCTAAATCCCCAGCCAAACAGGGTCAGCCCAAAAGCTTGCCACACTTCTAAGTACCTTCTGGTGGTGAGCAGCAAGGGAAGGATAGGCAGGACACAGAAAGCTAGAACAAAAGATACCACATCAAAATAATGGCTGCCATTGTTGGCCTCCACACTTGTCTCTCACCCACAGCTCTGCCAAGTGTCTACATATCTCTCCTCCAAGTCCCCCCACGTCCCTGGCTGTAAATCCAAGCCAGAGTAGAGGCTGCCCTTAAGTGCACCTGCTTTCTGTGTTACATCGCTTACTAAGCCCCTGAGCCCTCCGTAGTTAGCTAACAAGGCTTCTGCGTGCAGATGGGCTGGGGGTAGGGGAAATGGTACCCCCTCTGAAATGGGAGCACCCGGCTGCCTGGCCCTTGGAGGTACATCTGCCTTCACTGCTTCTCCCACATGGCAGGGCCAACTCATCTCCAGGAACCGCCTTTTTTGAAAGAAGTGGTGTCCCTAGGGTCATCTCAGATTTGCAGAGGCCTCTGTATGGGGTGTGCTGATGCATGTCTGTATTCATGTAATACATACACATCAGTGCATACACGAATATGTATAGGTACATATGAGTATATATTTGCTTTTGCGTTTTAAAACTTATTTCTTCCTAAATTTTAAATCCCCCCCAACCAACCTTATAGGCGTTTATTTCTCCTCCCCCTTTAATATTTCTAAAATGACCACAGGTCTGCGCTGTGTAACGGCTAGCTACGGAAATAGCTACTGAAAAGCCTGCCCTCTGCTGGAGCTCAGCGTGTGTGTGTGTGTGTGTGTGTGTGTGTGTGTGTGTGTGTGTGCGTGTCCGTGTGCGCGCGCGCGTGTGTCTGGGGTGAGAGTGGAGGGGGCACCTTGGGCTCCTGTTGCATGCTGGCAGTTCCAGCAGGAAAGTGAAGAGGCCTGGCTGACGACACCTTGGGGGAGGCGAAGGTGCCCCCTCTCACTGCTCTCCTCCCCCCCC
>NW_004567141.1:5770730-5826987 GCF_000260355.1 Condylura cristata
GGTAGGCTGGGGGTGGGGGGCCGCCAGCCCACTCCCCCACCTCCGCAGAGGAGTACCAGTGCACCGGCGCCCTGGAGACTGACTTCGCGGAGCTCTGCGCGCGGTCGGGATACGCGGACTTCCCCAAAGTAGTTCCTCGGCCCCGCCCGCACCCGAGCTTCTTCCCGTCCGCCTCCTTGTCGGAAAAGCCCACCCTAGGTGAGTGACCGCAGAGCCCCACGCCCACCCTCAGGGTCCCGGGGCGAGGAGCACCACTGGCCCGGGCGCGGGGGAGTGTGCGTGAGGGGGGTGGGCTCGGGTGGTGGGGGCTGAGAGAGGGAGGTCCCCGTCTTCCTTTCCAGCCCTAGCGGAGACGGGAGACGGGTCTGGCCAGAGTGTGCCTCCCGCACCCACGCAGTCCCAGCCTGGGGGCGAGGGGCTGGGGAGAGGGCTGCGGGGGGAACCCGTCCCAGCCTCGGTGCGCACGTGGGTCTGGGGCGGTGGCTCACCCTGCCCCTTAAATCCCCCACCCAGTAGAGGACCAGCGTCTGTCGGCGTCCTGCAGCATCAACAGCCTGGAGAGCAAGTACGTGTTCTTCCGGCCCACCATCCAGGTGGAGCAGGACCTGGACGACAAGTCGGTGAAGGAGATCTACATTCGGGGTGAGCCCCGCTCGCCCGCCCTCGGCGTTGGGCTGTTCACGCAGGCTCCCTCTCCTGGGACCTGAGGTCCTCCTCCTCTCCCGCAGGTTGGAAACTGGAGGATCGGATCCTCGGTATCTTCTCGAAATGCCTGCCCGCCCTCAGCCAGCTGCAGGCTATCTAGTGAGCCAAGGGACAGTGGGAGGGCTGGAGTCAGTTGCGGGGCAAGGCTCCCGCTGGCTAGGAGAAAGAGGGACAGTGATTGTGAAGAGGTGGGGTACGAGGGAGGGTGAGAGGCAAGATGGCTGAAAGGGAGGAGCTTCAGCTACTTCTCTGTACTTCTTACCTTCCAGCCTGTGGAAGGTGGGGCTGACGGATAAGACCCTGACCGCCTTCATTGCTCTGCTGCCTCTCTGTTCTTCCACGCTCAGGTCAGCAGAGGGGACAAGGCATCGGCAGACAGTCCCTGTGTCATTCTGGGTGGGTGTGGGGGGGCAGTTGGATCCCTGAAGGGGGCTACCCCACCTCAGGTGTGAAGCAGGGAGGCATGGGTGGCCGCCTGGAGGAGGTGGTGTTGAGTTGAACGTTGAAGGGGATGTGGAGGCTGCCAGGCAGGGAACTGGGAAAGGGGCTCCTTGATTCAGAGGGAACAGGGTGAGGTCAAGTAGGGCATGCCCCTCAGGCATGGTTTACAGTATGCAGAGCAAATTTGATTGGGCTGCCCTTCTTGAGACTCCACAGCACCCTGGACTTCTTCACAGAACACGTCCTCAGTGTTACACACAGGACCTGGAAAGTCCCGAGAGGGGGATTGTGTATGTTCAACTGGAGGCTCCCAGCACTCTCTAGAACACAGGAGCTATGCCATCATGAGAATGAGAACGATCTAGCAGGCAGAAAAATAACTTTAGAATTTATCTGAACATAGGGCAACATAATAGAACTGATTGAAAATGAAGGCTCTAGCTGAAAGATGAGCCAACATCATGGGAAAGAACTTCTAGAGACATCTAGTTCAATTTTTGTTATGACTTAGAAAAGGACCTCCATCCTCTTAGCACTGGTAAGAAGCCACTGCCCTGTGGAGGGTCATACATGTGTTACCTATTACCATGTAACAGTATCTCAAAATGTGGCTTAGCCAGAAAGCACTTGTGTCTCAATGGCTGGGGGATGAACCCAGATACAGGTTAGGGGGGGGTCTCCGGCCCCAGTTCCTAGAGCTGTTAGGGCTGGAGCTCTTGCTCCCAGGCTCTCCTACTGAAGGGGGCAGGCAGGGAGCAGGTGATGAGACAGTGCCTGGGTAAGCAGTCTGAATGCCCCCACCATGCACTTCCGGTGTCCCCAGAGAGCCCGAGAGAAGCCCAGTCTTTATGTGACTAAATGTGAAAGTGGCACCTGTCAGTTTTTGCTTCATTCATGAGAAGTGAGTCATCGGGTCTGGCCACACTCAAGTGGGAGGGGACTGCACAGGGCATAGATAGAACAGAGCGGGGTCCTCAGAGAGCTCGCCTTGCCACAGGTCACTGCCTTGCCACAGGTCGCTGCTTGAGGAGTGATGCTTTCACATGGCCACACGTCAGCAGTTTGCATCTGGGAGCTGTTACATAGAATTTCCTACCTGGGGGCCATCTCTGACTTTCCTGGCTGCTCCCCAGGGCCTCCCACTGCCGCTCAGTCCCCTTTTCTCCCTGGCCTCAGTGGCGCTTCCTGGTTCTCAGATCTCCCCTGCCCCCAGGAAGGTATCTCTGGAGGGGAACCCTCTGCCGGAGCAGTCCTACCACAAGCTCATGGCACAGGACAGCACGTGAGATTCTGCTCCCTCCCCCCCTTTCTGGGCCAGTCCTCCAAGTCTGGTCCTCCAAGTCTGCCCTAGCCCCTAGCCCTTCCTTGTCTCTATAATCTCCCCCAAGGACGCCCAGTCCCCACCCCTCCACCCTCAAATCAGATGGCCCTCCTCATGCTCCCACATTCTCTGACACGGCGGCCATGGCCCAGACCCGTTTCCAGTGTCCTTGGATCTCTGACCCACTGTCCAGGATCGCGCACTTGTCCCTGCGGAACAACAACATCGATGACCATGGTGCACAGCTCCTAGGCCAGGCTCTGTCCACCCTGCGGAGCTGCAACCGGACCCTGGTCTTGCTCAACCTGGGCTTCAACCACATCGGGGACGAGGGTGCTGGCTACATAGCAGACGTACGTGTGGGCGGACCGCCAGGGCTGGGGCAGAGTGGGCGCCCAGCGTCCCAGCTTACCTGTCGCTCGCTGGCCCCAGGGTCTCCGGTTGAACCGCTCCCTGCTCTGGCTGTCCCTGGCCCACAACCGCATCCACGACAAAGGTGCCTTGAAGCTGGCAGAGGTGGGTGTGCGCACTGGGCGGGTTCACTGAGTGGACCCACCCTGAAGCCTTGAGCTGAGGCGCCGCCTCGCCCAGGTCCTGCGCCCCTTCGAGCTGACGCACACCGAGGTAGTGGAGCGCCGGCGCCTCCTGCTGGAGAAAGGGACGCAAGAGCGGTCGCGATCGGTGAGGAGCAGCCTGGACGCCCTAGGCCACTCCCCAGGTCGGCGGCAGGACCCCAAGCTGGAGGTGCCCTAATCCGCCCTCTCCTCCGTGGTTGCCTTTGACTTGGGCACAGCTCTTATATCTTGGGCTGCCACTGCTGAACCACTCATGGGTGTAGAGTTGGTTAAGACGAAGGACTAGATTTAGATTTGAAATCTGGCTTATCCCACACCAGCTGGTGGCCTTGGCCGCGTGACTTACGTTCTTGGATCTCTGTTTCCTCATCTGTGAAGTGGGGAGAATTGTACCACCCTCAGGGGATTGTTGAGAGGATGAGGTTAATGCATGCAGTGCAGTTGCAACGGTGCTCACTCAGCACTTTGTTCAACTCCATGGGAGAGTTGGGGCTCTACCCCTGCCCCCTGCTCATCCCGGGGATGTCGGCCATTTCTCCCCAGCAGCACCTCTCCCTAAGAGCCTCACACACATGGTTTTAGCATGTAAGCTGGCAGGTTGGGAGGCAGTGCTGCTGCCTAGGCTTCCTCTACCCCTCACTGAAAAAGGGGTTCTCCCTACCCCTTCCCACTTTGTGAGCACAGCCTTCTTCCTCTCGACATGGAGACTCCAAAACAGACCGTGATAAAATTCAGCTGTTGGGGGCCAGCACTATTGCAGCAATGGAAAAGACAGACAAGACACAGTCAGGGAAGACCCCCAAGGGCCTGGGCAAGAAGAAGGAGAAGGCTGGGGTAGGTGCGCTGTGGTGGGAGAGCCTCGGGGAAAGGACAGGCGAGGGGGTACCGCTGGAGGGAAGGGCCCTCAGGCTCAGGTCCTGGCCTGGGCCCTCACACCTGCTGCACACCCTCCTGGAAGGGCCCTCATCTCATCTCTCTCTCAGGATGCAATGAAGAGGGAGGAGAAGTCAGGGTCTGGGCAGTCACCCACACAAGGAACTCCTAAGAAAGAAGACTCAAAGTCAGGCAAGGGGAGTAAGTGCCAGTGAGGGGGAGCCTGTGCTCCTTCCGGTGGGGAAGCAGGGAGAATGCGGGAGAGTGAAGCTGTGCTTTCTGCAGGAGCTGCTCTTCTTGGGTCCCCTTCTGGGGTTTGTTTCCTCTTCTCCAGATGATGTGAAAACCCCACCCAGCTCCCAACCTCAATCCTCAAATCCACTCCTCGCGCCCTGGGCTGGGCCCTCGCCTTGCTGGGGCCCCTGCAGCTTTGAGTTGGAGGGGCCTCCTTCCCTGCCTGGCCTGCTCGCTGGCAAGCTGGGGAGGGGAGGCAGCATCAGAGGCCTGCACCATGCATTCTGCCTCCTTGTCCTGCTGCAGAGGTCACCATCCCCGAGCAGAAACCAAGCAAGGGCAAAGGGCCCAAAGCCGGGACCAAAGAGAAGCGCAGCATCCTCATGGAAGCGGAGGTAGGCAGGAGGGGGACGGGGTCCTCCAGCTGCCTGCAGAGCGCTGTCACTCAGCCACTTCAGTGCACACAGCCTTCCGCCCCGCAGAGCCACACCAAGTCCCACCCTAGGTTTTCCCAGCCTGATTTTACATGGGGGTTGCCGGGGTGAGCTCAGTGCACACCCTTTCCCTTCCAGGCTGGCCGAGGCCTAGTCCACTCACCGTCACCTCAGTCTGCTAGCCCAGGCCATGAGTTTCCTCACCTCCGTTATTTGCTTGCCCAGCCACACTGGGAACCCAGCACATCCCCTTGGCCCAGGGCAAGGGGCCCAGGAAGGCAGGGTGTGGTTCTCCTGGCTATAGGCCCACCCCTGTCCTGAGCACCCCACCTTTCAAATCCTTTGCCGCTGGGACCTCCCTTTTCCCTTTCAACTTGGACCAACTTGTTTTTTGTGTGAAACTCCCCGGCCTCTTCTCCCAGCTTCCCCAGCCCTCCAGCTGTTGGGAGCCACCTAGCATTCCACCACACAACATGCTGCTCATGCCCCCACAGCTTTGGCACCTTGTTTTCTGTACCTGGAAAAGAACTTCATTGGGTAACAGCCACATACCATCCCTCTTCCGCTCACAGCCCACCACCCCACCCCCAGGAGACGCGCAGGTCCTTCGGGCCATCGCAGCCCTGGCAGCTCCCTGCCCACTGTCCACCAGGCCACGTCACCAGCTCCCTTTCTGGCTTCCCTGCACAAAGTTGCTTCTTTGGGCTTGGGCTTATTTATCTTTGTACCCCCAGCAGCTGCACCAAAGCCTGGACCAGAGCCAGCCCTCAAAACGCGTATGTTGAACACAAGTGTGGCCCAGTGGCCGACTCCCCACTCCTCTGCTGCATTTAGTGTTTTGCTTTAGTAGCTGGTTGCTGAAGCTACCGAGATGGTCAACCCTCTCCTGGAGCCCGTGGAGCACCGAGATGGGAAAGTGTTCATGCCTGGGAACAAGGTCCTTCTGCACCTCAACCTCCTCCGTACGTCTGCCAGCCCCTTTCCTGCCGCAAGGCGACAGGCCCGCGCTGCGGAGGCGGCCCTTGCTTCTACAGCTCAGGACCTGGCGCCCTGTGCTGGGCGCCCAAGCTGTAGGCCCTTGCGTGCCAGGCTTGGGGGTATGGGGGTGGCGAGAGCTTGACAGGGCGATTAGAGTAATGAAGTCATCGGTGAGGAGTGATTTCTTTCACACTGCGAGCGAGAGAAATGGGGGTGTGAGAACAGGAGCGCTGAAGGAAGTCAGAGAAGTTGAGAACTGGGGTACAAGGCAGGACCGGGCCTCTGAGCGGGGACAGGGGAGCTGTGGGAAGCAAGGGGGTCCCTGTGGCGCCGGCACAGCGGAGGGTAGCTGGCGGTGGTTTAGGGGCCACTCCCGCACCTTCTACCAGGAAACCACATCACGGAGGTGGGGCTCGAGGGCTTCCTCACAGTGGTGCAGTACCAGGCGCAGTTCGCCAAGGCCAAGAGCCCGTCCAAGGGCCCCTTGGGCCTGCTGTGGCTGTCCCTGGCGGTGAGTTCCTCACTTTCCTGCAAGGGCTGCATGCGGAACTCCCCACTGCCAAGGCAGGTCTGCTTCCCTAGTTGTGTCCACCTCTCTACCCTCTCGCTGCGAGACAGTTGTACTTCCCCTTTCCTCCATGTCCCCTGGCCCTAACCCAGCTGTCCCAAGACACTCTTCTCTGCCAAATGACTCATCTTCCTTCTGCCAACTGTCCTTCAGAAAAACAGCTTCTCCCTGCAGTGTCCCACGTACACCAAGATCCAGGAGCTGATGCTGCCCAGAGACCCCATCAATAAGGCCAAGCCCAGGGAAGAGGAAGTTACAGCTTTCCCCACTTAGCTCCCCCCACCTTCTTCCCAGAGACCCTGGGCCACTGAAGCCGTTCCTGTCTGTGAGGGCCAGCCTCCCTGGGGGAGGGCTCAGGTCATTAACAAAGGCTGTTGCTGTACCTTTTCCCTGAGCTTGTCTGAAATCATTTGCTTCAGAATGACTTGGACCATTCGAATTGTCTGTTCATCATGTTTCCAAAAGTGACTGGGTATCTTTGAGGTTCTGCTGGGGATGTCCTGGGTCCCTCTGGTGCTGGCCAGCCAGGGATACTGCTCCCCTGTGTCCTGAGGTCCTGCATCCTGAGGTCTGGCTCTGGCTTTCAGACCAGGCCAGATGCACCAGCTAGGCTAAGGTTTGCACTTGGCTTTTAGTCTCAGGCAGAAGGGAACGGCTTGGGTTCAGTAACTGACACAAGCCAAGTAGGAAAGGGGGTAGGGGTGGGCCTGGCAAAGGGATTGAGCATGGGCTCCCCCATTCCATTCCTCCTCCACCCTACACCCATTTCTGTCTGGCCCAGATAACTGGTTTGGAGAGAGGCAAGGGCACAGCTTAAGAAAATACAACTGGCAGGCTACTCTGAAGGGGGCTATTCAGTGTGAGCAGCAAAGGCCAAGCTCCGGGCATGAAGCCTGGTGACACTGCCTGAAACCCAGGGCAGTCAGTGTGAGGCCTGAGTTCTTGGGAGAGCAGGGGACCCCACCCCTTTGCCTGTAGCTTTGCCTCCACTCACTCACTGACACTGGCCAGAGAGCACAGGTCTGGCCTTGGGAGAGCTACCACCCCCAGCCCTCTGTGGGGAGCTTCTAGGGGAGTGCCCTTTCCTCTGGGCTGACAAGACCCAGTTTATGACCCTGAAATCTGCTGGATCAACAGAGACCTGTTCTGTGTCCAGAACTCCTCTGAGGCTCAGTTCCGGCATTGGCCACTTGGCCTCTGCCTGGAGCTGCTCAGCCTCTCCTTAGCCGCCCCAGAAATGGTGCAGGGAGACTCGCCCTTTGCATTCCCAGTCCTGAGCACGCGACAGATGCTTGGTGGCGACCAGTCCCCAGCCTCTTCATCTGAATCCTTCTAAAGCTCCCTTGAACCCCTACAGGCCTGTCTGACCTGATCCCTTATCACTAATGTGTGTTAATTCTGACACATACTAATTCTGCCACTGAGAACTCGGCACCTGGCATTACATGAAGTTTAGGAGTAGAACACTGGGCTGAAAGAGAATGTGTCCTTTGGCCAAATAACAAAGGCTTGGCGTCTCCACCCTGGAGGCCTGCGGTGCCAGCCTGGCCAAGCGTGAAGGGCTGAGGACAGTGAGAACGGCTGGGGACGAGCCTCGCCTATGCTTCTGCCTTGGAAGTGCTGAAGCTCACTGAAAGCAGCTCATGAGGTCTCTGGAGTCTGGGCCACGGTGCCTTTGCAGATATGCGTGTGTGAGTGGGTTCAGCGTCTTGTATTTTGGCTGTGGGGTTGTTTAACTTTGTTTCTGTGCGATCCAGTGGGCTCCCATCTGGAGCTGTGTGAGAAAGGCAAGACCAGGTCTGGGGGCCTGATGCTGGGCCCAGGGAGATTCCTTCCATCCCTTCCATGCAGTCCTAGCCTGTCTCACAGTGAACCACCTGTCTTTTGTCACAGCAGTTTCAAGAATCACACACACACCACCACAATTAAAGAATATTTAACTTTTCTTAAAAAAAAAAAAAAATCTTAACCATGAAAGGAAGAAAATAAAAGAGTATACATTATTTTAACAGCAAAACAGTCATTTCCATATCTATATTTTATATATTATATATATATATTTATATATATATATGTATATATACACCTAGCACAGTGTGTATATTCTAGTCGTCAGTGAGGAAGAGGAGTGGACATGGTAGTGGGGGCCAGTGCTGTGGTGGCCCCTGGGGATGCTCCTGGTTAGTTCAGGGACTCCAGCATTCAAACCCCTCCCCCACTTCCTGGGGCCCAGTTTTCAGCTCCGTACCTGATATACTGGATTTTTTATACAGAGAGAGTGGGGAGGGTAGATTTGGTAGTGGGAGTGGGTGAGAGAAATCCCCTTGAAGATGGGAATTCTGGGATGCAAAGAGGGAGGGATTTGCACACAGCACCAAGCAGGCTCTGGGGCGAGGTCAGCGGGAAGCAGGAGCCCTTCCACCCACAGGGAGCTGGGCTGTTAACTAGCAGATGCAAGCAAACCTCTTTCCACAGTCATCCCTTCTGTAAGTCGCCAGTACCCCGGGGAACAGAAAAAAAGGTCAAAGTTATTTACAATAGCAAAGATGCACATACAATACATACATATTTATAGGAAACCAAAGTGACAGGAGAGGTGGAGGCACCCCACCTCAGCCTTGGGGTCCTGTGAGGGGGAGAGAAAAGTGCATTTATACGAAGCCTCCTTTTCCCCTTGTGTGTCTGAGGGCACCCACACATACAGGCGGACACACCTGCGTGGGACGAGGGGCTCAGACGCGATCAGCATGCTTAGGAGACGCAGGGCCTTGCAGGGGTAGTTGAGGGGAGGGAAAGACACTGGAAGTCAACTCCCATCTGGACAGACCAAGCAACATGCGGAGGGTCTCGGCTGGATCCCAGTCTCTTCAACTGCCTTCACCGGGGAGAGGAGATTGGGGCCCCCCCCCCCCCCCGCATGCCCTCGCCTCGGGCCAGTCCCGAGAGGAATGGGGATGCAGCAGATTGGTGGCTTCAACAGTTACAGTCCTGGGGACATGGTCGCGTCAGGTGTACTGTCTTCCAAGGGAGTGTCAGTGCCTGTGGAGTGTGTGGAAGGATGACGGTGAGACCCATTTTGGCCCCCCCCCCACCAATCCATACCAGCTGGAGCCCTCCCCATTGGGGGAACAAAGGAGCCGGCTTCACTCACCATCCTCAGGGGGGGGCCCTAGTTCGTGGCTATCCCTGGAGTCATTCACCAAGGGCCCCTTGGCGGGAGGTGACAGGAAGCCATCTGTCCATTTGGTGGCCTCTGTGTGAAAACTACCCACAGGTGTGGTGCCACCCGATGACTCTCCCCCGAGGGAGCGCAGCAGCTCTCTGTGGGCCAGCTCCATGTCCTGGAAGATGCAGAGACGGGTCTGCTCTGAGTCCTGTTCCTAGGCCCCTGAAGAAGGGGGTCACAACTTCCTCCACCAGCTGGGCCCTGGGTAGAGGGCTGTGCTGGAGGGAGGCTGGGAGGGCTGAGGGAAGAGTTCCAGGCCAGGTCAATCTGGGGCTCCCCTGGAGATACACAACTCCCTTGTGGGGGTGGCTGCTTTGGGGGTTGAATTCAAGGCCCCCAAGGCCCAAGTCCTGTTTTCTTACCTTGAGCCTGTTGAGCTTGACAGTGAGCTGCTCAATGGTGTGGAAGATCAGGCCCACGTCCCTGAGGGCCAGACTAGGGGGAGAGCGTCTGGGACGTCTTTCATCCTCATGGCTGCCCTGCTGCTGCTCGCACTGAGGTTCTGTCTGCCATTCGGACAGGCTGATGGGCTGGGAGGGGCCTATGGGTGCCCCTGAGGGGTCAGTGCTTGAATCCAGGGGTCCTGCTGGCATGCTGACGTAAAAACAGTTCCCTGCCCCCATGGGAGAGAAAGACATTAGGAAGCAAGTGGAGGAGTGTAAGCCACTTCCGCTGCCGCTGCCCCCGTGCTGACTCACAGGGCCAGGGCAGCTGCCGGCAGGCAGCCCGGCACACCTGGGCCCACTCTGTTCAGTGGTCTCCTAAAGCCCTCCTCCTCCAGGACGCCTTCCGAGAGAGCAGTTTTCTCAGCGTGAGCCATACCAGGGAACATCCTTAGTGAAGCTGAAGGGGAGTGAGTGGCCAGAACGCAGTGTTGCATCGGGGATAGGGGAGTGGGGGGCTGGAGGGGTGTCAGAGACAGTAGAAAGCCCCTGACAGGGCAGTAAGCACAGGGGACTCCCAGGGGCCCTCTGTGGGGGACCTGACAGACTATGAAGCTTATTCCCACGAAGATGTGGCTGGGTGGGCAAGTGGCGTCCGGGCTTTGTGAAGGTCCCCACAGTGGGTGGAATGGGGTCTGCCCTGCATGTCACCCTGTCCTCACCCCCCCCCCCCACATGGCCGGGGAGGGACTGTCTGGGGGGAGGAGGGGGCACACATGGCTGCAGAAACGGGTCTGCGCCCCACGGCGAACACTGCAGCCCTGGCTGCTCTGGCTCCAAGGAGAAGTGTGTTACCCGCAGCCTTTGCTCCGCCTTCCACTTCGGGTGGCTCAGGCCCTGACTGGACACTCTCTGGTAGTCCAGGGACAGCCTCGCTGCCTGTCACTTCAGCTGTACCGACACCACCACCACCAAGGCAAGCAGAGGTGGAAAGGGAAGGGGAAAGGAGGAAAGAGGAGAAGGGAGGGGGAAGAGAAAAAGAGAAGAACAAGTGAACACAGTGCACACATGACTGTGTGGGGGCTGCAGAGACCCCGTCCACCAACGCACCGAAAGACAGAAGGAAGGTCAGGTCCCAGAAACCGGAGACAAGCGGGCCTGCTGCAAGGGAGGCAGCACCCCTCCACTAGGTGGGCCCAGCCCAGCCCTCAGGACAGCGGGCTGAAGGCCCCTTCCCAGCCGAACTCGGCTGTTTTCTGTCTTCAGCTGTCTCCTCCCTGCACGGGCCCCTTCCCCTGGGCTCACTGCTCTGGCCAGAGTAACCTGTCCTGAGCCCCCACCCTGGCAGCCTCTGCCTTTCTGGTCTTAGGGCTGCTCCCCCTCACCCACCTGGTCACCCCCTTACTCTGGTGTACTCCTGGTCTTCTCAATTATTCCCCATGTTTGCTCAACGTCTAGCCCCATCGCCACCCCCCACACTGCCAGTCTTCCTCCTTGCCATCTAGAGAGACTGGCCTTGGCATCTGTCCTTTTCTTTGGGGAATAGGCTTCTGGGAAAAGCCATGACCAGTGACCACTAGCAGAAACTTTTATTGACGGTCCTGTTGTTCCAGGCAGTAGGTCATAGCCTACACTGTAGAATGAGGTGCAGGATGATGCAGAATTTTGTTTGAGGTCACGCCAATGTCAAGTGGCAGAGCGTGAACCTCAGATGTACCCCCCGAGCCCGTGTGCTATCCACTGTCTCCCTGGGATTGGCACAGCCACTGCATACATGGCTTTCAGGACAAATGTCAGGAAAGAAGCGGTTTTTAGGAGTCCCCATGCCCTAGCAAAGTTGGGTGTCTGTCTTCCCAGGGAGTACCCCAATTCATTTTACCTTTTCTCACCACTTTGTAACTTCCGGCTGCCTCTGTGCTCGAAGCCTCTTCATCTAGTTTCCTGTCTAGTTCAGGAGACTCCCAAATACCCGAATTTCTTGTCCTTGGGGGCAGATGTTCCAGAGAACAGCCAGCTGCATCCTCCTGCTCTGGCCCTGGGAGCTGGCTGTCGTCCCCTTCACCCACGGTGGGAGCTGGCCCTGGGGAGCCAGGGTCCCAGGGGTGAGAGGTGATGCTGCTGACAGAAGCCGTAGGTGTCAGGTCGTCCTCGGGCTTCCTGGCAACCTGCGGTTCCACGGAGTGACCTGGCAGCAGGCTCCAGAGGATCAGGTGCCGGAGGCTCTCCACTGTGGGGAGACAGGCCATAGCATCTCTGGTGGGGACTGCACAGCGCGTGAGCAGTAGGAGGGGGCCTGGGTTGCAGGAGCTGGCTGCTGCGTCTCCCCCGACTTGGTGACCCTGCGTCCGTCACAGGGTGGAGCTGGAGCGCGCGGGCCAGCTGGCCAGCGGTGCGGGAAGCAGGCAGGGAGTGGCAGTCGCCCCTGCGTCCACGCTCCCCTAGTACAGTCAGGGAGAGCTCTGGGCAGTGAGGGTGGAGACGTGTCCAGTCACATTGGCTGTGCAGCTGGGCCCAGCCGCGCGGGGCGGGCCCTGAGGCACTCACCGTCCTCCAGGGCTGCGTCTGCGAGGCCTTCCATGAACAGCGGGTCTGGGAGGGGCAAGAGGATGGGTTCTCTCCTCCTGCTGCCCCTAGTCTCCGCATCCAGGGATGCAGCGGGGAGAGGCTGGGCTTGCAGTTCCTCGCCTCCTCTACTGCTCTCCTGCCCAGGGCCCTGTAGCAGTGCTGGATGCGTCCCGGCGGTTCTCTCCTGTGGCCCAGCGCCTGCTTTGGATTAGAGGGCAGTGCACAGCCAGGGAAAGGGGGGGGACCCGTACAGCTTGGATTCAAAGGGCTAGGAACACGCTCAGCCCCCAGATGCTTGCTGAACACCAGCTACGACCGGGCACTGCCCGACTCCTTGTGCACAGCAGTAGATAAAACAGAGGACCTGCCTTGAGGACTTCTTTCTAAACCGGAGACCCTCTCACCCCACAATCCCATCCCAATAACCACCTTAAACCCCTGAGCTCTTAGGCCCTCCCTGCTAGCGCAGCGGGTTAAAGCACAGCCCTATGAAACTGTACAATCTTAAAAAAGAAAAAAAAAAAAAAAAGAGCCAAAACCCTGAGCTTTCCTCCCCTGTCCACCCAATGACGCCTGTCCCATGTCTGTGTGGGCAGCTCATGCTCCATGAAGCCCCGGCTGCAGACTCCAGGCTTTGCTCTCATCCTGCACGGTGTCACCTGTCCCTCTGAGAACCAGTTTGGAGCCTGTTCATGTGAGTCAGTCTATACTCACCGAGTTCTTTCATTCTCTAGATTCTCCCTTCTTCACTATCCTTATCAGGGCCCATTCCTTAGGACCAATGGGTGTGTCCCACCCATGCCTGACCACCTCCCTACCTATGCCAGCAAAAACTGGGCAGTTCAAGGGACTCACTGGCCGGTAGCTCCTCGGGCTCAGGTTCACTGTGAAACACTTCTGAGTCATCCAACTCTACCCTGAGGAAGGAAACCCACCAGGTGAGAGAAGGTCACCTGCCAGCAACTCTGGCTCTCGGCTGAGCTGGAATGGCCCATGAAGGAGTGGGCCGAAGGGGCGGGGCCGGGTCCAGCACCTGCCTGGCTAGCTGGCAGCTGGAGAGTAGTGGTGGCAGTAGAGAGGGATAGTGGCCAAGCTTCTGGCCCCCTCACCCAAGCCCCCTCCCCCCCTTCCAGCACAGCCTCCATTATAGCCAGCCGTGGGGGAGAAAGCAGGGACTGTGGCAGAGAAGTGGGGGGATGTTCCCCACTGCCTGCTAATGTTTCTCTGCTGAGGCTGTCCAACTCCAGGGGTGAGGTGCTTGCAGAAAGCGGGAGGTCTGGGGGACGGGATAGTGAGGGGTCCAAACGCTAAGCACCTGCTGGGCCTGGGGCCCTGGTGTGTGGTTGGGCCCTGGGCTGGGGGCTGGATGGGTGTCGGGGCAGGCCCAGGGTGTCTGGTGGCACGCCGCACGGCCTCCTCTAGAAGCTCCATCCACCTGTTGCTCAGCAGAAACGGGGAACAGAAGGGATGGGTGATGAGAACAAGACCAGGCAGCACAGCTTCCCCTCCGCTGAGGCGCTGCGTGAGAGTGACGTCCTCCTCCAGGCCCTGTCCCATCTCCTGTCTGGTGGGGCCCCACCGCCCATCACAGCCCCGACGGACACTCCTGGGGTTATATTATTTGAAGTTACCAGTTAGTGAACACCAGCTCTCCCTTATGCTCCATACACATGTTTCTCTCTCAGAATAACTGAAAGGGGGCATCATCCACATCCTACAGCTGAAAATCCCGAGGTAAAGAAGTGGACTCAACCGTTGCCTTCCGCCATGCCACACCATCTCTGGCTGGCTGTGGGGTGGATAGAGGACTTGGCAGGGGTGGGTTCAGAAGGCACACGCCGCAAAACATATGAACTTTAAATGCCTAATGGGGAAAGGTGAAGAGCGTGGGCCAGAGACAGCAAAGCAGCAGTAACTGTGGCAGAGAGACTGCCGAGAGCTCGTCCTCATTTTACAGGCCAAGTTTGAGTCAGGGGTGGCAGCTTGTCAGCTTCCCTACTTCTGTCCTCCCCAGGGCCTGGTCCGGTGACTGCTCTGGGGCCCAATCCAGGCCTCCCTGTTCACCATCCTCACATATACACCAGCCTGGGCACAATGGGTTGGCAGTTACACATGATCCCACAATCCTCACGTGTTCTTGTCTGACGACGTCAATGCGACCAGTTCATAGATCTGGGGTGGACCCAGCTCGGAGGTACAGATGATGAAGAAGGCCCGCTTGTCTGTGTGGGCAAAGCAAGGTAGAAGGGTGTGTGCTGGAGTGGTGGAGGCCTGCTCTCAGCACGAAGGCTGACACGGGTCATCAGAGCTAGCTGGGACCTGCCTGCCCAGGGGAGGCGGCAATTCTAGAACCCTGAATGATCAATGACAAAAGGGTCTGATGGGTACGTGGTGCTTGGAGTCTATAAAACTCTCATACTTATCATCCCTTTGATGTCCCCAGGGGTCCGGGAGAGGGCAGGCAGTCGCTCCCAATCAAAGACAAGGGAGTGAGCCAGAGAGGGGCCGTCTGATGGCTCCAGAGCCCTGCGGACATTCCGCATTCCCCAGGAGCGGTCTGCTCTGTGCTGTGGGTCTCTCCTCTTCAACCCAGCCCTGCCCCTTGTCCCGCGCCTCTCTGCCGGCCCCCTCTTCCCACTCCTGCTTAGATAGGCTGAGCTGACCAGCCCATACCCCACCCTGGCCAGCACTTCCGGAGCGGATTGCCTCTCTCTGTTCCAGCTTCTCACCCTCACCCTGGCCTACAACCTCCTGCTCAGGAAGGTCAGGAGCGGCAGCAAGGAACACAGGTGGCCAGTTGAGTTCTGTAAGGCCCAAGGGGGGCCCTGCTCTCCCCAGTGCTCACTGACACTCCTAGTATTGATGGGCCTGGGGCCCTCTCCTTGTGGTACCTGTGGCCACAGAGCGGATAAGCACAGCATTGAGCTTGAGCACGGGGCTGAAGGTCTGCTTGCTGTCTGAGGAGCCTACGGCGGTCTTGCTGTGGCACTTCAGCAGCAGCTTCTCGTCCTGTTTCTGCAGCAGCACCAGGAGATCCTCCAGCAGCAGCACGTGCAGGTCTGTGGGTGTGGGGTTGTGAGGGCTGCTCCCGCACCCACACGTGGGGAACCACAGGGTCTAGATGCCCTGGAGTCTGGTGACCTCTAAGCCTTCCTGTGGCAGCCCCACCCCACTCTGTGCCCAAGAAGTAGTTCCCGTGCCCACCTGAGTATCACATGGCCGCCTGGCCACTTTCCGATGCCTTTAGAGCATGGCTCCAGGGCTTATGCCACAGAGGGAAGCCCCTGGGGCCACCCGTCTGCCACACAGCCCCCAGGCCCCTGCCCCCGGCACACACCCAAAGTCTTATCCTTGCTTATCCTCCAGGTCAGAGGCCCCTCATGGATCATCTTTCTTGTTGTAAGATCCAGGCTCTGTGGAAGAGAGATCATTTGTTCATTCACGCCACAGTATCTGAGAAGTACTATGTGCCAGACAGTACTGCAGACATAGCGGGGCATCAGTTCAGTGAAGAAACAGTCTTCGCCTTTAAACTCTTGTGGGGTCACAGACAAAAAGGCAACACAAAGGCACGTGCCACGTTGGGGACTCCACCAGTGGTCCTGGACAGGGTGTCTCAACCCTGGACCAGTCCCCACCCTCCCAAGGTCTCTCTCTGGCTCACCTGCCCATCCTGTCTGCTCCAGTCCCTTCCAAGTGATCGTCACCTCTACCTTACAGCCCAGCCCCCAGGCTTACTCTCCCTGGCGAGTCCTCCCTCTGGGAGGATGGGGTGACACGGCACAGGGTGAGTACATCCCCAGGCGCCAGCACGCGCCCTATTACACGCAGAACGGACCATGCGTCCCAGCACCAGCACTCGCTAGGCCCTGAGCAGGACTTGCTCCTGTGGCTGCCTGAGGCGTGTGTGGCCTGACCATGCAGGAGCCTCTACCTTGAACTCTGCCGCCAGAGGGTTACTGGCCCTCTCCAGGGAGGTGGTATCCAGGCGTTTCTGGTAGCCTTCGAGACGGTGCTGGTTCTCTGTCTGCTTCACTGCTTCATTCACATACTTGAGAATTTCCCGGCACTGATCGCGGGCCCGGGACAGCTTCTCATGCTCAGAGGTGCCACCTACCGAACAGGATGGAGGAGGTAGTGTGGGATTCAGGGTCCTGTACGTCCTCACTTCTTATATCCACAGTGGCTGACTTGCCTCATCCAAGGACCTCAGGTGTGAGATTAACTTTCACTGAGTGTCCCTGGGTGTCAGACCACACTCCGCACACCGAGAGCTCTGGGGGCGCCTTACCTAGACCACAACCAGCTCCACAGATGGGGGACAGGGAAAGGGACTATGGGTGATGACGATGAGTATGGCTCTTGCAATGCCTGTTCAAATCAGTCTGAGGGACCTAACACTGGTATACTCTGCCTCCGATGTCCCCAGTCGGAGGGTGGCAGAAGACACTTAGGAGACCAGGGACAGTGCCGACTTGTAGCCCCCTCACAAAGCCTGGTCCCCGCCTTGTAAGTTCTCACATGCAGCTGTCGGCTGTGCACTGCACAGGGCGTCTGGCAGCAGGCTGGGCCTCAGGCAGTGAGACAGAGCGGGGCTGGACTCCACCCACAGCCCGTGCAGGGCCACAAAGGGAGAGGAGCCGAGTGCCCTAACATTTGAACTTGTGTCCATACATGCTTTCCTCTGACTTGTGCAAAGACCCCAGAGGTTAGACAGAAGACCTCACCCCCTCCTGTGGCCAAGCACGTTCTATTTTCCAAAACTTTTTTCTCTGAGGCTGACCGTAACAAGACAAGGGGGAAGACCCTGAAGACCCGAGACTGGCTATGGTCACCACATCAGCCAGTGGCAAACCAGGGCGTGAGCTGAGCCCCTGCCCAACCTACCCGCTGTGTGCTTGATGATGCTCTCCAGCAGCAGTGGGTACTTGGTGAGCCGCTGCATCTCGGAGATGATGAGGTCTCGAAGCTGCAGCCGCCGGCACTGAGGGTGGCTCTCAGCCTCCTGCAAGGAAGGAGGTCAACATGTGCTTAGGGGCAGTCTGCGGGGGCTCGGGGTCAAAATGGCTGTGGACATGACAGATGGTCATGTCCATGAATGTCCCATGAAGGGCTGTTGGGGGCAGGGAGACAAATGTGGTAAAAAAGCTGCTTAGAGCAGGTATAATTCCTATTTTATAGGTAAGGAAACAGAGATCCTTCTAAGTACATAGAGTAGATGAACTAGGCCTTCTGACTGCAAACCAGCCTTTTCTCGTGAACCGTGGTCTGTCTTGAAGGGATATGTGCCCACGTTTCTGACAGGTGGCATAGGGAGGGTGCAGAGGGGTGTGGGGAATTGCTGGTTATCCTCTTTGGTAGCAGAGACCAGAGTGTGGGGAGCAGGGGGCCAGGACGAAATCTTGGGAGGTTCTTGGTGAATGTGATTGCTGCCCAGACCAACCAGCTTTACTGAGATACGATCAACCTGGTTAACTTCTAGTGGTGAACAAGGGCAGGTCGAAGGGCAGCATTCACCTGCATGAAGAGCTGGAATCGGCTTTCCTTGCGCTGCTTGGTTTTGATCAGCTCCAGGGCTATGGACTGGTAGGAGCAGAACTGAGCCGCCATCTGCTGTAGCTCTTCCCGGGCGGGGCCGTCAAACTGAGACATGGCAGAACGGACACGGAGTCACATCCACACCTAGGGTTCCCCCTGCTCCCCCACCCCGCCCTGAGGGGACCTCCTCCTTGCAGGCATACCCGAGCCAGCATGAGGTCACCAACATCTTTAATGATAGGGCCCTCCTCCCGGAGCTTCCTCATAGCTTCACACCAGGAATCTGGAGCAAGAAGAGAAGAGATATCTGGGGCCAAGCATCACCACCAAGCATTCTGTGACCCACTAAAGGGCTCTTTGGCAATGCTACAGAGAAGGGCTTGGAAGCTGTTGAGAGGAACTGGGAAGCTGGTTTCAGAGTGCTGACCAAAGAGGAGGATGGTTCCTGGCTGCGGGCAAAACCGGCACAGCAACAGGTTGGCGGAGAGCGACAGGAGGAGTGGACAGTGGGACGGGGTGTGGGTGGCTCCTCACTGTGGATCTCGATGAGCTCAGGCAGGTTGGGGAAGAGCCGGGCCAGCTCCTCTCGGGGCATCAGGTTTTCCTTCTTCATTCGCTGGTAGAAAATGAGGTCTAGGACCCGGAGTGTACGCAGATGGGAGGCCTCTGTCACAAACAGCTCTGAGAAGGAGGCGGGTAGAAATCATGTCAACAAGTATCTAGAGTCACCATCCTGATTCCCAAACCACTTTACTTTTGGGAGCACTAAGGGCTGGTTCAGACTGTGCAGCCACTTTTCTGTTGCCAAAAGGCCAGAACTGAGGGGCCCTTCTAAGAACAGCATGGACGGGTCTTGTCTTTTCCACTTCTCACATCTTAGAAGCTCACACAGAGTCCCTTGGGCCTGCCAGAAATGGGGTGGGGAAGGGGACACTTCTCACCATTGATGACCTCCTGCCGGTCAATCTCCCTCTGGCTTAGCTCAGCCACCACATCCTTGCCCACTGTGTGCTGCCAGTTCTGGGCATCTGGCTCTGGCTCCAGGTCAGACAGCTGGCCCAGGTCATCCTCTAGGAGGTGGGGAAGGAGGGCGTCTGTGCAGAAACCCAAGCTGGGGGACTCAATGCTCCTGAGGGAAAATGGGCAGCTCAGCTTCACTCAAATGAAGAACTCAACCGGGGCGCGTCCCTCCTGTCTGGTCAACCTCCTTGGACTGAGCCCCTGGGAAATCAGCAGGCCAGGAGGCGATGCAAACCCAAACAGCCGCTGATGGGAGCATGCAGGAACACCTTTACAAATAGAGGTGCTACGGCACCAGCACTCACCTGCGGCTCATTTTGGGGGTGAAAGGAGGGGTTGGGTTCTCGAGAGACCTGTGGAGAGAGTCAGGCTGAGCACTGCTGGGCCCTTGCCCCTGCCCTGAGATACTGGTGGGCCAAACGCCCCGAGCCTGCCCACCTGGTAGAGAGGCTGGAGGCGGAGGAGGAGGCTGACTGGTGCAGGCGGGCAGCCTCAGCAGCAGCGTCCATGTCGACATCACTGCGAGAGCGCGGTACGTTCTCTGCCTTCCGTGACCGCTTCATCTCCTCCCGGCCCTTCAGGCTCTCAGAGCGGCCCAGGCGAATCTCAGAGCGAGAACTTGATGGGGCGGGGAGAAGGGCAAAACACTTGGGATCTGTTCTCCTGGCCAATTTTTATCTGCCGCCCAACCCTAGGGCACCTCAATGCTGCATTTTCTCTACCGCAAATGTCCCAAACAAAGGCCAGACGGTGGGTTGTCTCACTGACAAACCACGTTTGCTGCTCTGCACCCTCTCCTCAGCCTGGCTCGATGGGCAGCCTTTCACCTTCCTTGCGAGTGAAGTAAGGGAGATCTGGGACTAAAAGTATCACTTTTGTGCCCAGATGCTAAAGAAACAAGCTCAAGTCAGAAAGTTGCAGGCCACAGTCCCTCAGGCTGAGGGGCTCGAGGTCCCACCCTCCCTGTCCTCAGGTCACTGTGTCCAACTTGGAACAGGTCACCTCCCACCCTGGGTTTTGCTGGAGGCAGAGCTCTCCCTTTGCTAGATGTAAGAGGGACTGCAGGCACTACCTTCATATAAATCATTCTAGAATGCCCACACCACCGGTCAGAAAACTGTTAGGCTCCCCCACCTCTCCTGCTGTGATGTGGATTTCTTCCCTTCTTCTCTTGAAGGCATCTTACCAACCGCCATCTCCCCTCCTGAGACAGAGCAGCTGGCAGCCCACTTCCGGGCTTGTTTACAGACAGGCAGGACCTGCTCCCCAGCCGCTAGGCCGGGGCTTGCTGCACTGGCTGTGCTCTTTCCAAGACCTCAGACAGATGGCCTCTCTGACCTCCAGCTACCCCACGGTGGTGTCTTTCCACAGTCAGTGGGAGGCCTCTTCACTGGTATTATTACTAAACTACATCCTGCTCTGCTTTAAGGCAAGAGAGGCTGAAAAGTCTGGAGAGCAGGTTGCTTTGTCAAGTGAGCCAAGTATCTTGTCTCCAATCAACAAATCCCTAAACTGCCAGGAGTCAAGTGAGTGCTCCTCTACCCGGGCACAAGGCTTGGTCCCAGGGTCAGAAATCACACTGCTGAGCCCCTATGAACTCATGCATGAAGTCTGCTAGAACAGCTCCAGCGCAGACTGCAGACTAGTGGATAACTCTGACTTGCAGTGGGTCCACTTACACCACAGGGCTGCAGAGCTAAGTACTTCCCGTCAGTTTCCCGTCAGTGAATGGCACTCCCACCAGGAAGTGAGACCCAAATTCCTAGAGTTCCACCTTCTAACACTGGGGGCTTAAGTAAGCCTCTTTGACAACTTCTGGCTCATATATTGCTAATACTATTTCTTCTAAAATTGCCAGTGAGTTTATAATCATTAAATGCAATGACTTCTGCTCAAAGCAGGATCCTAGTGAACTTAAGTAGCAAGTTCAAGAATTCAAGAGGGCCAGTAGTCTCAATTATGTTCTCAAAATGTTAACTGTGTCTTAACAATCTTAGATCTGAAACATGTGCAAGACCATGCCCACCCCAGCAAATCATGACTTGTGTATTTCATTTACCCAGCAGTACTATAGCTTTTATCTAACATGTATTTGTATTTCTCACTATGGCAAGATCCTGTAACATGCATTAGGCTTACCATAAAGACTTACTGAAAAGACAAAGAAATACATGCATAAAAGCAGGCTGTAGAATTTTAGCCATGACATGGTTGCTGTCAATTCACAATCAAGAACAAGCTATTGCTAAAGAAGATTACTCTTTGGAACCTGACCAAAGTGAACAGGAGAGATGCAACAGCCTCAAGTTCCTGGGAAGAGCATTTGGTTTTGAATCAGTGAGCTTTGCATCTCTTTGCTGAGATGAGCTTTGGATGCCCACAGTTCTGTCCTGTTTCTGAAAGAACCAGCAGAATCTCACCTGGTACTCTCTTCTGCACTAGCAGACACTGCTCTTTGCCTGACCTCATCATTTCCCAGGACTCCTCTTTTTGCTCCCCCCGTCTTCTCTTCTAGCCTTATCACTTAGGATTTCCTGATGAGCTGTTTATAATATAATCTAGTTCATTCTTGGGATGGAGTAGCTGAGTAGCAGGGGAGGAGAACCCAAAGGAAACTTTCGCAGTATGAGGTTCCTGGGCGGCTCTCTCCCTCACCAGCCTCAACAAGAAAGAGCAAAGTCTTCTGATGAAGATACCACAATGGGAAGATTCTAGAGGAGGGGAGTTCTAGAGCAGGGGCCTTAGAACTGCTTCCAGTTCTAGAAGCAGCTGGAACAAAATCCTTGCTCCAACCCTGTCGGCTCTCCCACACGGGAGAGGGGCTACGGGCCTACCCAGCCCCTGCTACCTGTCCCTCTCCAGCAGGTCCTCCGGAAAGCTTCCTGTCGAGAGTCGCTGTGCTCCAGGTTCTGGGGTGTCACACTGCTGGTTGTTCTCAAAGTGCTGGATGATGTTCCTCACATTGCCAGGTTTGACTGGAAGCAAACAGATAATGAAGGATGTTCTGCTTTCTGCTCATGTCTGACGCAGGGTTCACATTCCCCATCTGCCCCCAAGACATGGCTATAAGCGAACATGGAAACAGCATGGGTAGAGTCCAGGCTCTTCTACTGCCACCCCGTGTGGCTGAGGCAGTGGCATTACCTTTCTAGTTCAACCTTTATCAAATGTAAAATGAGAGGGTACAGAAGTAACTTTCTATGCATATTTCTTTTGGCTGATGCTTGTGGTAGAAAATCATGACTAGGTTTTTGCCAAGAGCCACACAGGTTAGAAAAGTTGCCAGAAGGATCAAAAATCTGTCTGACATGTCATATGGCCATGCTGCCAAATTATGTCAGTCATTTTTCAAATTTATGTTACTTTTAGAATTCACTGATTGTTTTTCCTGACTCGCTTTCCTGTTATTTGACCCCCATCCCCCTTCTCTGCTCTCCAGCATTAGAGAACTAGATGCTTTAATACCAGATGAAGGGGTCTGAGGAAGAACAGAGAGGAGAACTGCCCTTCTCTGGTGTCCAGATCCCAGCCCTCCTTCAAAGCTATGACAAAAGAAAGCTGTTTTTACTCAGAGAATAAGAGAGCAGTTGAGAGAGTACAAAGGAAGGTATAAGAACAGGGAAAACCCTGGAGAAAGTCAGGCCTAGGACTAAGCGGCTGTCATCTTCAGAGTCAGTTACCTCAGCTCCAGACCTGGTGAGATTAGGGTAGGAGGTGGGTGAGAAATGCTTTACTTCCTGGGACTAACAGAAGAAGTGGGAATGGGAAGCAAAATAATTATCGCTGGCTAAAGCCCACCCTATCCATACTAACACCAGGCCTCAGGTATCCTGATGCTACCTGTACAATCTCCCTATACAGCTAAACTCGTTTCATAAGAAAAAATTCCAAGCCCAAGGGGAGAGCTAACCTATTTAGCTAGTGTCTTCAAGTTTACAAGTTGTAGGCAGCTAGGGTGGCATTTTTCTAAAGCTGCACAGCAGGGGTATGCGTGTGTGTGAAGAGAAGGGCTGTTTAGGGGTAGGTCTGCCCAACAATGAAACTAGATACAAATGTTAAATTGTTGGCTACAAACAGATGATATTTTCATTAACAACAGAGACAGTAGTTGGTGATCATAAGTGGCGATATTTTCTACTACTGACTTTTTGACTCTGGCAGGTATTTGGTCTTTAGCTGTGGATTCATATTAATGTGATGTCCTGGAAGCTTTAGAACATGAGCCCAAAGCCTGACCTTACAATGAGAAGATCTGACTCAAAGAGATGGTGGCTGCCAGCACCCGCATCCTGCCCTGGGATCAGCAGCCCCACCCAGGGTTCCTGCGCCCTCTCTGACACAAAGCTCACAGCTGGGTGGGCTACGAGCAGCCCAGAGGCCAGTGCTGGCACGCTTGCTTTGGGAGGGCGCCTGGGAGGAAACACCTGTGAACCGAAGGCCCAGATTTCAGGGCTAGTCTAATTTTTTCATTGTTTTTATAAACTTTTTTTTTCAATAATCATTTTTATTGTTTAAAACAGCATAATGAGCCTAGGGATCTATTAACTTCTAAAATTGCTTTGAAGATCATTGCTTTTAATTGCTACTTCTACATAAAATGAATTCTAGGAACAAAATAGTTTCCTGATTACACTCGATCTTTACTAACTAGGACCTAAAAATGGACCTAAAAAACGTTCATCACTTTCTTGCACGTATATGAACCCCTCTGATATGAAATGAACTTTTCTAACTCCAGGCTTTAAGCTTCTTTGGGCTAATGTGTGTTTTATATGTACATCACCCTCAAAACACAGCTGGAGTGAAGCGGGTCTGCTGACACTGGCTTTTTCTCAACCTTTCTCTGCCTGGTCCTCCACAGCCTACTCAATGTGAAGGGGATGAGGATGAAGACCTTTATGATGAATTGCTCTTTGCCAAGGGCCAGTGTCTCAATCTCTGTGTTGTTCAAGAGTCAGGTCTGTGTGTGTGTATTCTAGAAGGTATCAGATACTCAAATATACTTTGGGCTCTACATGCTGCAGCTGTATAGTGTCGAGAGGGGGAGGTGCTATACTGAAGTAAAATAAATAAAAATATCTCAAATAAAAACTGTCAGAGACCATTAATTACTAAAAAAAAACAAAACAAAAAATAAAAAACTCAAACCTCATGACCTTCAAAAAAACGAGAATTTTTATTATTTCCATTAAAAATAACAAAAACTGAGGCATGTCTGTTGACAGACATTTCAGCGTGCGAGAGTTCCCTCACTGATACAGAAGCCTGGGCTTTTAGATCCACTGTGGAGAGGTGACAGAATAAAAGCTAAAGGCCTTAGCTGCGGGATGCCTGCCAGAGGAGAAGGCCTCTGTGGAGGCGCCAGGAAGGCCCCTGCTCACTCTGCGCTGTGCGGGTTCAGTTGGGTCCTCGGCAGAGGGCGGGACCCCGGGGCAGGGGTGTCTGTCTCAGAGCAGCCTTAGCAACAAGGAAGAACATATAAAAGGAACGGAGCGAGGAAAGGAAAGGAGGAGAGGGGGCAGGCGGGGAAAAGGTGGAGAAGGGAAAGGGAAGGAGGAAAGAGAGGGTTTGGAAAACAGAAACTCAGTCCTAATGCCAAGAAAAACCCAAAGAAAATGGTCCTTTTACCTTCCACAGGGGACAAGGGAATATGAAATGCTAAAAGAAAACAAACAAAAACAAAAGTAAACCATGAAAAGTCAAATTAATGTTTCAAAAGTCAAAACAAAAATTACATTAAGCTGGAAAATGAAAAGGCAGTGGTAAAAATCAGGCGATCTTGAAGTGTCCCCTCCTACCGTCCCCCAAAGCAGAAATTTCAGAAAAGGCAGCAGGCTCACCCCATGGCCCTTTGAGATCCCCACTAATAGTGGGGTCGTTAGGTACCGGCTGGGAGGGCCAGCAGCCATTTCAGACACAGCTGGGTCAACTGACTTCTGGGTCACACATGGTTTTAGGGGAAACTCTGAGCCCAAAATCTGCCCCCTACTCACTTAGTTCTGCTCAGTAGTGACTCCAACTCCCCCATCAAGGGCCCATTAATTGTGCCTAAGACAAGACCTCAGGAGTAGAGAACCCATGGATGAAGGTGAAGGGGTATTTAGGGTAAACAGAGCAATCTCTGCTAAGGAGGAAATATTCTCGAGTGGCCAGCTGGTAGTGACAGTTGACTGAGTCCACAGAGTCACATCCAGGCCTGCAGAGCCTCCCTGGCCCTGAAAGCAGTTACCGTGCACTGCTCAGAGCCTGCACGAAGCGCAGCAAGAGGCAGGGCAGCGCCCAGAGGAAGCTGTGGGCTGAGTGCTCCTGGGACACAGGGAGACCCCTGCCTGCCTGGTCAGTGCAGGCTGAGGTCACTGCTGGTGGTGGTTGATTCACTAATACTCACTGCTCTGGGAAGAGCTTTTGGGCTTCCCAATGTATTTGAGGATGGGGTTTCGCTTCTTGTCCTCCAAGGCATCCTTTTCTTTCTTGGAATTGCTGCTCTGCTGAGACAAGAAGCACTGTGGTTTGGAGAAAGCCTGACAGCAGGCCTGGCCACCACTCACTATGCCACTGCCCCCAGGCTTGCCACAGGCCAGTATCTGAGGAGTAACGTCCTGACTGTGTCCTGAGCAGCACATCTGCTCCTGACCTGGGGGACGGGACCTCTTCATGGACTTCCCCTCCGTAGGTGGCAGGAAGAACCAGAAAACTGGCTTCCCCAAGCTGCTGCTGAGGACAGAGACCTATGCCAGAAGGTGCTTTCTAGGGGAGTTCTGTCACCTTCTTGGCCTTTGGAAAGAAGGGCAGCCACTTGTCCTTGTCAGGTGCAGATGGGGCCTTTTCAGTGGTGCTGGAGGGTCGCATCTCTCTAAGACGGATCCCAACGTGGCTCATGTAGGTGCTGACGGCAAAATCCATGGGGGCACTGTGAGAGGAACAGAGGTTGTGAAGGCTGAGCCATGCACCTGCCAGCAGGTGGGCTGAACAGAACCACGATTCTAACAATGTCCTCACCACCCAGCTCCGGGGTCAGAATTCAGAGGGAGCCCTGGAACACACAAACGGGACTGACTGTAGGGAGAAGTTGGCTAAATGGCCGGCATTATTCTCAGGAGAAATGGTTTTCTTTTCCTAAGCAGAACTTTTCCTAATGATAGGATGGCAGGATGTCCATTCTCTAAAATGTAGACACATGAGCCATGTGCAGAGCTGGAGGACAGGCAGGGTCCAAAGTCAATGTCCTCTGGCGTGCGTGTGTGCATGTGTGTGTGCACGAGGGGGCGGGGACAAGGGGGATGGGAGAACACCGTCAGCCTCTGCTGAGGTGTCCTGTCCCTGCCACCCACCACCCTGTACAGACAGGCATGGAAGGGCAGCGTCAGGTAGCTTTCCAACTGCCACAGATGACAGCCCAGAGCTCTGTGCTTAAAAATATATTTGGCCCCATTTTGTGGGGGTGGAGTGGGGAATGGGATCAAAAACGGGGGGGGGGAAGCGAGGGAAATGCACGGGACTATGGTGGTGGCACACAGGTGATTTGGTGATGGGAAACCCGCAGGGATTACAATCGAGATGGAAAAATAAATGTGCAAAATGATGTAAAAATAAACTTTTGTAATAATTAAAAAAAAATTAAAAAATAAAAAATATTTGGCCCTCAAATCAGTAGACAGTTTACCTACTTTGTGGATTCAATGCAGCAAGTGCTTCTGCTTGTAAGCTTCCAATGCTACCTGCTCTTCCTTACTAAGTATGTGTATGCTCATTGAATACACACTTATTTTAACATTTTGAGAACATATGTGCCAATACCGGAAACAGTGCTGGGCTCCCCGCTGCAGGTGTGCTAACAGGGCTGATTCTATCACCGTTATTATTTGAGGTAGTTTGAGGGACGGAAGGGAGACACAGGGCTAGTTCTGACGAAGAAGAGGAAACCAGGAGCAGAGATGTCAGGAAGGGTGGCAGTTTGGAGGGCTCACACTGAGGAGCAGTCCTAGACTCAGGGGCCTGGACCTTATGGCCCGACTGTGCTGTAGTTTCACCAGGGAACTAAGCTTGGACAGACTGTGGTCTTACACGATCCTGTGATGCTAGGGACTCCCTGTGACTTGCAGGGATGGAAAGCACGGGAGCTCCCTTCCTACCTCAAACCCACACTACAGACCCACTCACCTCCTGTCTTCCTCATATTTGGACCTGGAACAAAAAGAAAGAACAGATGACTCAGACAAAAAGACAGAGGCATGTTTGCCTGTGTTGAGACTGGGAGGAGGGCCAGTTCTTTCCTGGAGGACAGGAGGGTGGGGAAGCAAGGAGGACGGTGAGAGTCCTTGTTCTCTAAAGGAACTCAGCACAGTTGATGATGATGTCCTTCTTGCTATCAGGAAGGGGAATGTGGCACACACAGCTTCTTGCTTGGCATCTGGTTCCACCTGTGGCGTTACTATGGAGGAAGAGGTTCCTCCTACGCTCCTGTGTCCATCTAGAAGTAAGGACTGGGCTGACATTGAGGGAAGGAGGGGAGAGAACAGCCGTGATACTCAAGACCAGCTCAAAGAAACACTTTTAGAGGAGGTAAATGGTAAGAGTAAGTGACCTGGGAACGTGTCTATGGGTTAGGCACTACACTATTCATGTTCTAATCCATCTAATTCTCAGAATAATTCATGGTAGGCATTATGTTGCTATTTAATGAGACTGAAACTCCACTGCTTTAAATAGAAACCACTATAAGCGGGGGCACCTTAAGGTGTCAATAATTATTCTACTGAATTTGGAGGTGCCCATGATCTTGGCCTGCAGTGGTTGGGTGATTACTACCATCTATCCACAGGGGAAACTGAGGCCCAGGAAGAGTTGGGCTTGGCTAAAGGTCGGGGATTGCTTCCAAAAACCTTGCCCTCCCTGTGGAACCTTGGAGGGTCCCATCTTATCCAAAGCCAGATATAGATACACAGCTGCCAATACAAGTCTCCAGATTGAGAGCTGAGAGAGAGACCTCAGACTGAAGGTGCTGGAAACAAAGTTCCTGACTTCTCAGAACAACTCCACCAGCAGCCTCCCCATCTCAACTGGCGGCCCCTCGTCCTTAAGTAACAAAGATGGCGTCTGACTTGTCTCTCATGTCCACATTCAATTTGTAAGAAATTCTCTGGTAAGAGATTCTCTGTACGAAATTCTACTCGGCACCGATGGCGCCACACAGCTGCCATCGCAGCTGCACTGATCTGAGGCGCCAGGGCTTGGATTCCTGTGACGCCTCCCTGTTGGGACCTCCCCTTGCTGTCCACCACCCAGCACCCACCACTGTCCCTCCTCGCCCTGATGACCCCTCCCTGAGAGGGAAGCCAAAGCCTGTGACAGCTGCAGGTGGCTGCCCACCTGTTTGGCTCTGGCCTGGCGCACACTCCCCCTCTCTCCTCTGGGCTGCCATGGTGTCTGACATGTGCTACACACATTTCCACTTTGCCCTGGCTGTTCCCTCTGCCTGGGATGCTCTTCCCTTGCTGAATCCAAGGAAAACGTGGCTGTGCATCCTTCAGCAGCCCAATGCCATTTTCTGGATGAGGTTCACCCTTGACAGCTCTAAAACTGCAACTGGCTCTGGTGCTCCTGCCTCTCTCCCTCCCCTCCCCCCTGCTTGTCTTCCACCCAGAACTTGTATTTCTAAGAGACTCCATAATGTGCAGGTTTATCCCTCAGAGCTTTCTCTTCCTGCTGTAACATAAGGCCCGCCCATAACTTTTGTTTCGTCTACTATGTCTTCCAGGAGCTAGGCTAGTGCTTAGCGGACAGTAAGATTTCCACAAATTGCTGAACTGCAACACTGGCGTTAACAGTAACTATGGAAATCACCTTGCTTTGGGTGAGACCAAAGAGATGAAACAGTTTGACCAAGGCCACACAACTCCTTGGTAGAGAAGGCGTGCTGGGCAACACCGCTCCAAGCCTGGAAGTGTCCTCACAGGTGCCTGAACACTTCAGGAAAACGAAGTGGAAAGGGGCAATGGCAGCAGCTGTGCCAGAGGCGCTCGAACCTGTCAGGTTGGTCTTTTGATGTGGGATCAGGTCTTTTGATGTGGGATCAGTACCTGGGGCTCAGTTTCCCACCAGCCAGTCCTATTTGCCCTGAAGGAACTATACCCACTGCACACTCGGTGTGGCTCTCACACGCATGTCAAATAAGATCACCTCCGTGGAGGTACGGAGGTCGGGAGGAGGAGAAGCCGAAAGCTCACCACGCTCCCAAGCTGAGGAAGCCTGAGGTGGCTTCAGCACCAAGTCACTGTCAGGTGCCGCAGGTCCAACAACGCCTGCAACAGTGGCAAACCTGTGGGGCCCTATCGTTCAGGGGAAAACTCAGGAAGAGGAGGAGTGGTCTGGAACAAACTCAAGAAGTGTGTCCATCTGCTCAGCAAGTTTAGAGGGTGGTTGAGGGACTAGAGACTCACAAAATATCTCCTAGGGCAGCCAGCTGCTTCTCAGCCACGAGGCGTTCTCGGGCAGGGTCTCCGTCCAGGTCCAGCAGGTCGTTCTCCCCATACAGGCTGCCCAGCCCCAGGGTGCGCTTGGTTCTGAGTCAGCGACACAGAGAAAGAAACAAATGCACACAGACACTCAGAGACAGACCCCCAGAGTGGGGCAAATGTGCACAGAACAAGAGACTATGTCACGGGGGGAGGAAAAGGGTGCAGGGGCAGAGAGGAGAGGCCAGAGGAGGCAAGGCAACCTGTAGTCAAGGATCTGCTCCTGGATGTCTGGCATGGCCGCCCCCTGGGCGTCACAGAGAAGGGCTCGCGCGTCCTCACCACTCCGCAGGCGCAGGTCTGTGTGGAAGCCGAGTGGAGACGAAAGTGGACTGGCATGTCAGGGAAGATGAAGCTGCTTCTGCAAGCATCTTGAAGCCTACTAGCTTCTTGTGGTCCGAGGAGGGGAGGCTGGCTTTCTGGCCTTCTATTAGCCCAAAGGAGGCAGAGGCCTGGATCTACCACTTCACTCCTGAGTTCAGGAATGGAGTCCTGACAGCCGAGACCCAAGGCCCTCCACACTGTATTCAATAGAGAAATTGTGAAGCCCCTCTCATTAGTGTCCAGATGCTGGCTGCCCTGTGACTTCCAAGTGCACTCTCTGGAGTGCTCATTCTCCTTTCTACTCAGGCCTTGAGAATGAGAAGGGGGCCAAGGGCCCAGGACTCTAGGCCCTCTTTCTGGACAAGCTATTATCAGGTTTAGTTAAGGAACTCTAAAAACTAAAGCACGGCCTCCCTGGTGGCGCAACGGGTTAAAGCGCTACACTACAAGCGAGCTGTAGCCACTTCAGTACTAGTTCAATCTTCAGTCCTGGAGCTGACCCACATGGCGTGGCAGAATTCTGACCTGCCTGCTGCTCCCCTCAGCAGTGTACTTCGTCGATCTGCCTGTTCTGCTCTCCACTGTCTCTCGTGAATTCTCTCACCTCCCCTGTACCTCTCGCCTGTACCCCAGTTTTGTATGCATAAATAAATAAATCTTAAACAAAAAATTTAAAGCAAAAATAAGACCCTGAACACTCCGGAGATCCTGTAAGTATGAGGACAAGGCCCTGGTTTCTGTATTTCTAAAGAGTTCTCCAAGGGATTCTGAGAGTTGATCAGGCTAGGCTGACAATAATTGAGGCCCCTTTCCTCTTTGTACAGATGAGCAAGTTGATGCCCTGAGAGGTCAGGAGAGAGCTAGCAAAAATGAGCCCAGGTTTCCTTAGAGTGCTATCTCTCTGCGCCAAGCTGCACCAGCAGAGTGAGTTCCCAGGCAGGACCTGTCATGCCTGTGCATCACTTACTGGGAGGACTTCTGGAGGACTGTCCCCATTTTTCTCTAGATAGAGGAAAATTGGTTATGTCTCCTCTATACCTGGAGCTTCTTGAAGGTTCAGGATGAGACCAATGAGCCAACTTACCAATTTCAGCCAGTAACATCTCTGGGGCCTTCACTCTCAGAGGCTACAAAACAGAAAAGAGAGGCACACGTGGTGAGGTCCACACCCTGTGCTAACAAGGGAGGCATGTGCAGGGCAAGAAGGGCTCTGGAACACGCCACCGTCCTTCTATCTACCCCACTTTTCTCCCCTAGAGCTGAGTTTCAGGATAGGCTTATGAGCAGTGACTTGTTCCAAAAAGTGGGCTGGTGCCAAGTTAGCAGCGCAGCAGAACCTTTGTTTTGTGAGGCTATTTGAAGGCCTCCACACTCCCATTCACTCCCAAGGGAAAACTGAACTGATGTTAGCAAGTCTTCCAGTTAACACAGCAGCTGGTTTCTGCTTCCCGAGTTCCTGACAGTTTGGTAGTGGGGGTTCTGTACCATCCAACAGGGTATGACTGGCATCTCTAACCTCCTTACCCCAAGACCCTTTAACGACGCAAATACATATCTTGAGGAAAAAGTTTATTTCCCAGTTTCATTAGGCTTACTGGCTTACTTCTAGATAAACAAGCATTCTGGGAATCACTTACTAGACTAGATTAGGATGTCTAGGATGGAAACTTCTCTCCTAGATGGGAGCCCTATCACAGTCTTGGGACTGAACCCAGACAGTGCCAGCTACCCCACATACTCTGGGATTCCTCCCGCAAGATCCTGATTTCAGGCAGTGATAGCCAAGTCAGGCTGAGCCATGGAAACCTGGACTCTTCTCCTACTCACTCACCTCCACTGTGCAATGTTCTAGGCTTACTTCTCTGTCCCAGGAAAGGTAGCAAGGCAGGGAGTAGTGGGGGGCTCAGGGTACTGTTACTGGAAAGAGTAATTCAACTCTGATGCAGTCTTCCTCAAAACATTTTGGAGAGGCAATGTGTAGGCTGCCCTGTCACATGTGGGAAGAGCAGAGCTAGAACAGAATCCAGAGATCCAAAATTCTCAGCCTATACTTCTTTTTAATAACCTCTATCTATTCAGCTTTAAATATCTGGCTGAAAACGTCTCTCTGCCTCAGAGTGGTCCAAAGAGTATAACATTTTAAATCAATCCGTGACTGCCTTACCGCATTTTTCTCTAGGAAAATATTCCAGATGCCTTTTCCCAAGTTTCGGGAATCCTTAGGGTTGGTCTGCTGATAAACTTCTGCACACAAGTAAAAAAGCTGAAAGGAGAGGTCAAATGGGTTAAAGAAGTGGTTTTCTACCAGTGGTGATTTAACTCTCCCCTGCCCCTGCAACCAGCAGTGTCTGGAGATGTTTCTCATGGCTGCGCCGGGTGAGGAGTGACTGGCATCTCCTGGGTGGAGTGAGGCAGTAAACTCCCTACAACCCGTATGACAGTTCCGCACCAAAGAAGCCTGCAGCTCAAGATGTGCGAGGCTCTGTGGCCGAAAAACCTGCGGCCACGACTCCCTGCCTTCCGCCTCCACACACACCCACTGCCCGTTCTGCGCCCTCGCCACCTTGCTCTTCTGTGCCCTGTATTTATTTATTTATACAAGGTTTTCTAAGGGTGTTTTATTTCCCTTTGTGAAATGTCCATCTTCACTCAGAAAAACTTCTCAGGAGCCGGCACTTGGGATTTACACACGGATGTTCTGAGAACACCCGCTGAGCCAATGGACACTGACCAGCCTTCTAACAGTAGTGCCCTCACAAAGAAACACTGCTGCTGCTGCTGCCTCGGCCAGAGGCTTGTCCAGAGACACGATAACCCTTCGCCTTCCTCTCTGCAAGCCCTGAGGGCTGTTCCAGAGACTCTGATCTCCCTTAGTTATCTCAAGACTATCCGTTGCCTCTCTGTCAAACTTTCTTGTATGGCACAGTATGCTTGCAAGGGCCACCCTCTCAATTCCCCACAGTGGGTCTGTATCGCTGACATTCACAAAACTCTAGAAAGACCATCTTCTCAAAGGTGATCCAGAATGGTGGTTCCCTGGTCTAGCTCTTCCTGCCCCTCCGTACGCCATGGATGGGGTTAGCCGTCAAGAGTCGCTTCTGTCCATTTGCGGCTTCTTGTCCATTTTGTCTCTGTTCATGAGACACACGACTGTGCCTAAGATCTGATTTACGACATTGACAGAGCAGGCCCAGAGGCCAGAGAGCCTCCTTCTCAATACAGACAGGCAATCAATCAAAACTGGTACGGTGACTTACCAGTGGACTGGGATCTGCCTGAGAGAAGATGTAACGGAGAAAAACACCCAAGTGAGCTGGCCGTGACTTCAGTTTCTCAAGATCCTGGAATATGACGTCACTCTGGAAGGCGGAAGGACGAGGACAGCTGGGCGGTGCAGCGGCAGGCGCAGTAGCAGCGCCTGCTCCATCTGGCACCCTTGGCACCTGCCCTCTGGGACGGATAAACTGCCCTCCCCATGCTCCCTCCCAGCTGGTGCTGGTGAGACTGTTCTGTCAAAAGTGACCAAAATGGTAGAATGATGAAGGAAGAAAAGCAGGAAACGTTACCTCGTTGTTGAAATATCCCGGGTCATAATCTTCCTCTGGGCCAATAATTAAAGGCTTTGGGCTCTGATCTGCACCCTGGGGGAGCCAAGTTGGAGAGAGGAGTGTGAGTGGACAGGGCTCCGAAGCCCGCAGTGAAGCTGTTAAGCAGCTCCAGGGAAGGCGACATGGGCCTGGCTGACACCGGCATCTCATTCCCACGCCACATCTCAGAGGACAGAAACAATTATTTCCACTACAGGAAGACAACTGCTTCTGGGTGGGGCACACCCCCTGGTCATAGGGCATATGAGGATGGGAAGTAAGAGAATGTGTCTCTTCCTGTTTGTGAAAAGTCTCAGGAGGTTGTATACCCCCCACCCCACCAACCCCCACTCAAAAAAAACAAGAACCCTCTGATGCCTGCTGGACTGTCAGCCTGGGGTCTGGGTGTTTTCCTGAATAGCTGCTCCCTCCCCCCCTCGCCTCCCCACATACCAAGTCTGGTGCCTACCACTGTGCTGCTCGTGGTTTCTGTATGCTGGAAAGCACCTGAAGGCTGGTCTCTGTTAGAGCGCCCAGGAGTCTAACCTCTGCCTCCTTCAGTGCTGCTTCTTTAACATTCTATCACTTCCTTGTGTGCTCAAGAATCTATTGTAGAAGCCCACTGTCTGTCGAAATCCAAACTTCTTAGCTTGTTTTTTTTTTTTTTTCTCTTCCCTCTCTCCCACCCTCTCTCTTTCTCTCTTCCTAAGCCTAATCCTAACTGCCATGCCATCAAATAGATGATTAGATGTGAGGGGGCCCACAGTGCATAAACCTTGCACTATCTCAAGGACCTTTTCCTGACACTCCTAATACCTCTTTTTTGAGGTATCTATAGGCTCTACCAGAATCACCACTCCTAATACCTCTTTTTTGAGGTATCTATAGGCTCTACCAGAATCACCAAGGGACCCAGAAGGTATCTCAGAGGTCAGAATGTAACACTCACTTGTAACTGAAGAAAGGGAAGCTCAGAGAGATGGAACAGCATGTGCAGAGAAGCAGTCTGGTCTGAAACGCTGAATTCATATTTCCCAGGGACAGCCAGAGGATCCTCCTCTCCTGTAGCACCCTAGTGTTCCAAGCTACTGAGGGCCAGGGCCCCTAGGGGGGGACTGGATGACCTCTCCTGCTAACCCCCTGGGGCAGATGAAACCTGAAAGGACTAGGCTTTTTGCTTGTTTGGAGAGCTTGTTTTTTGTTTTTGGTTTTTTTTTTAAAAATATTTATTTTTTCATACAGAACTGGGGTACAGGCCAGAGATAGAACAGGGAGCAGAACAGGCAGATGGATGAAGTACACTGCTGAGGGGAGCAGCAGGCGGGTCAGGAGAGGTCTGCCGCGCCATGTGGTCACCTCCGGGGCAGGCGGGGATCAAACTCATGTGGAAGTGGCTTTAGCTTCTTAGTGCAGTGCTTTAACCCGCTGTGCCACCAGGGAGGGCGTGGAGAGCTTGTTTTTTTAAATCTTTACAAATACAGAGTTTTTCTGATTACAAAGACTATACTTATAAAAAAATGATTTAAGGGGAAGGGGGAGATCCCATTATTCCACCTGCCTATTGCTGACAGTTTCATATGATAGCACAGTGCTCACTAACACAATTATTAAGAAAAGAAATGTACTATGTTCACTGTTACCACTCAAAAGTAGCACTTTAAATAAATTTCAGAAGAGGAACAAGTTTTAAGGAGGACAAAGAGGGCCCTAATACTAAAAACTCCATACCTGCTTCTGTCAACCACCGAAAGGAAAACATCCCTTCAGAATAAGAGATGCAAGGCCCTCCCTGGTGGCGCAAGGGGTTAAAGTGCAACCCTGTGAAGCTATTCACTGCCACTTCAGCATGAGTTCGCTTCAGCATGAGTTCGAGTGTGATCCCTGGCCAGGGAGGTGATCACATGGTGTAGCAGATTTCTGCTGTTCTACCCACTGCTCCCCTCAGCAGTGTGTTTCAGTGGATCTGCTGGTTCTGCTCCCCATTCTTGTCTCTGGTGAATCCTCCCACCTCCCACATCTCTCTCTAGCCTGTACCCCAGCTCTTTTATGCACAAATAAATAAGTCGTGAAAAAAATAAAAGAATAAGAGATGCACCTGAACTTTGTGCTGAAATGCCCAGTGTGGGGTGATGGGGAGGCAGTAGGCATGAAGTGAAGAGTAGCCTGCTTGGGGGCCTGGGGAAACTAGGGTCTGGCTGACACTGCTCCCACAATGGTGTCCTTCAACAATACTCCCTTAACCTTTCTTGGCCTTAGCTTTCTCACTGACAAAAGGAAGATTCCACTGTCTACCTCCTTCCTTTCCTGATTATGAGAATTAAATGATACTTTTTTTCCTAAAGGATCTAGCACAGCAGCTGTTGCACCAGGCATTTTAAGATGTGTTAGATACATTTCCTTCTCCAAGATCTAAAAGTAACAAAATTCTATCCTATATGGGTAAAACTAGAGCACCAGACAGTGTGTGATATTGGTTTTAATTTAAGGTAATGACAAATTTCGTTGAAAATAAATCTAAGTTTTAAAAAGCAAGTTAGCTTAAAGAAAATTATTAAGTAACATTTATTTATATGGCAGTTTTGAAGATACAGAAAAAAAGTCACTTCTCAGGTTGTAGATGCATTAATTTAAGAAACACTGTGTCACAAAACTGGATTTCTTCATAGTGTGTCTGGCAGGGAAGGGCCCAATTTCTGCCCAAACAGTGATAGGCAATTCCCTGGTTCTCAAGTCAGCTCATTCCATTGTCAGACAGGCCAGATTCTTCACAATCTTTCTGCCAAAACCAGTCTTCTCGAGACCTCCTTGGACCTAATTCTACCCTTGCCAGCAAATGGCTTCCAAATGAGATTCTGCAGAGTCTCAGTGCTCTGGGGCTAGGAAGGCTGACCAGGAAAGCTCTCAAGGTAGCTGAGTATTTTATCTGCTTTCTCACTGGGATGTGAACAAGAAGATTTTGTTTAAGGAAAGATTTTGTAAAAGGGAGAAAAAACTGAAAATCACAGTTCTGCAGGAACTTTGAAACATCTATTTCCTATTCTTTACTATTTATCCTCTAGACATCTATCTCAAAACACCTAAGTCTGATTAGTCAAGGCTAATGACATGCTGACCTGCAGTGGTGACCTGGTTCTGAAAAAAGGGAAAGGAAACCACAGACGGCCCAGCTCACTCACCTGGTTGCTGGCGGGTGGGACGGGTGCATCAGAGCCCTGCCGCCGGTGGTGCTGAGCCCCCCTGGCAGTGATCACGGGGGATGTGCGTGGACTGTCTAGCCCCGGGTCTGACAATACGGAGTTCCGATTCATTAATGACTAGAGCAACAGAGGAGTTGGTGAGAAGAAAACTTGTTCAGAAGGTTCTTGGGGCTCGGCTTGCTTGGCGGTAACCACTCAGCAGCTCATACACAAACCGACTTTCTCTGTGCCAAGCACTGTGAGGCCTGACTGCATAGCAGCACACCGACTCTCAGCAGCCTCTGAGATGGTATCATTCCTTTCGCTTCCATACAAGGAAACTACAACTTGGAGAGACTGTAGGACCAGCCGAAGGCGAACAGCTAGTCACGCTGTATTCCCTGGACTGTACCCAGAGTCCACTGCACTGAGTTGGCATTGCCTCCAAGATGGCAAGTCCCAGGGATGCGGGTTATTCAGTGACCTCCCACCCTCGGTTCTGCTCCCACAGATGGGATGTCCTTCCCAGTCGTCATGTTCCCACAAACACGTGGGAGCAATAAGGAAATATTTTCCAACTATTATTTAAGATTGGATTTCAAACAGGTTTTTACCTAATTAGCTCATCTTTAATCAACCTAAGTAAATATTTTACTGACATCATTATTCCTTCCATGGATCCTTATTTTTATAATCACAAAATTGTATTTGCAGTTCACAAATACAAACTTAGAACATCTGGAAGGATAACCTTTGAGGTCAAAATCTAAAATTCTTTGACCACTCCAGAAAAGAGGAGCTGTTCAAGAACAGAAAGATTTGCAAAGAAAGAGGCTAGACTTCTGAATGAACTGGGTTTGCTGCACTCCTCTAAGGGGATGCTCCCTGTAGACATGCCTTTCACATGGTTTATGTCTGTTGCTTCCTGCTCAATGCTTGCTGGAGTTCATGACATGACCTCTTTACCCTGCTCTGATATAACAGACTTGACTATGATAAAAGCAGAAGCCAGATTTGATGATCCCACACAAAAGAAACATCTGAACCATGTTGAAATATGGAGCAGAGTGACTAAATCCTTAGAACTACAACTGGGCCTCTAGATACGGAGTTTAAAAAGAGGCTCACGCCTGTTAGTACTCACCTCACTTAGGGAAGGGAAGCGTTCTGGCCCAGAGTCCAAGCCGCTGTCCCCTTCTTGTGAATCCAGGGAGAGGCGGCCTGAGAAGGAAGTAGTTCATATGGTAAGGAAGAAGCTGAGGCCCGAGCAAAGCTGAACCCTGATTCTGGGTACCTGCGGCATCTCCCTTCTCTGAAGTTTCCCTTCAGGATTCTCTTGTCATGATACCCCAGTCCAGGGTGCTACACCTACCTCCAGCCGGGCCCAGATCATGTCACCTGAAATAACTACCTCTTCGTGGGCTTTCCTTCAGTTCACCTTATGTTACCCTCTTCAGCTCTTCTCCATGTGGTCAGGCTTCTGAGAGCCGGCACTGTAGGCAGTCTGTCTCTTGACATTATCCAACATGCCCCAACTTTGCTACCCAGAGCAACTCATTTCTACAGAGTAAGCTGTACCCAGTTACCCTGGTAGTAACAGGGCTTCTCTCATAGCCCACTTCTCAGGGGCAGGCACTATGCATTTTCTGTCCATGGGAGGGGACAACAGGTAAGAACTGTAGGCTAGATATATGCCAGGAAGGGACATGGGAGGCTCACCTTCCGATGTTCTCTGGCTGGTGTCACCACAGAGTGGAAGTACATCCTACAAAGAAAAAGACTTGAAGGGTGGGCAAGTCCTGGGAGTCTCTTCCCTACTGTTTCCTCCTCCAGTCAACCCTCTTCAATTTCAGCAGATAATATCTACTAATAATTAACAGCCTCTTCTGCTTCACTGACTTAAAAATGCCCAACTGGCAGAGCTCTTGATACATTTGTACAGTCATACAGCTGGGGACAGTGTCCCTTGATGGTGGAAAGAGGTCTCTACCTTTAATAAATTTAAAAAAACTCACTTGATTTATTATTTTAGATGCAGAGTATGCCTTCCCTTAGTTGGGCTACACACAAAAAGGTCTTCCTACCAGAAAGTAGAAAAAGTTCCAGCAGGTGGCTGAGAGAAGACACAGAAGGTCACATCTATATACCTTTGACATAGACTGCAGTGATGGTCTGGGGCTGACAACCAGCCAATGTGATGGAAAACATGGTTGCAGGCCTTACTGAGGATGAGTCATTCTTTTCTATACTCACTGATTCTTTCAACAACTCTGAGGCAGGTATAGTACTCCGATGTCACACACAAGGCCACAAGCCCAGCGATCATAGGGAAGCCCAGCCAGGAAACTTAAGACCAGCACTGATGCTCAGACCCTGAGCATCAGACACCTTGCAGGACAACGAACACCGATACCCGCAGCTGCGCGGCACTGTGCCCGACTGTGGAGGCGTGCTCTCACGCCCTCAGTCACCCATGGGCACAACTGCTGTGAGCCCCGTTTTAGAAGACAATGCATCCCAGGCTCCCAGGGATCAAGAGACTTGCACAAGAGTCTTAATGCTGGTGAGCACCAGGGTGCAACGGTGACTCCAGATGGTCTAAGCCCACAACAGGCTGTCATCCGTATGACCCTGAAGAGTCCTTCAGAAAGTAACACAGCTCAACTCTGACTAACCTCTAATTAGAATGTCTGGATGTTCTAAAAAAGAAAGTGGATCATCCTCAATTGATTTCTATGACTTTGACAAATATTATTCTTGGAGATCTTAAAATTTCTGTAGAGGTACTTCTTATTTACCCAAAGAATTAAGACCTGATGAAGATAAGGCAGACACTAACAGTAAGGTCCCTGACTAGAACAGACAAGGGGCTGTCTCTTTCCCACGACGTCCCACAAATGTGGTTAGCTGCTGCTGTAGCTGCCTCTTCCTTGTCAGGGACCCTTCACTGATTACTGACTTTAAAAAGGACCCAGGCAGTGGATGGGATGGTGTACAATTCAGGAACTAGTTAATAAAGTCAACTGGACTCTTAAAAAACAAAAACCAAAAAAAAAACCACCACCACAATACCTGAGAAAAAAGTGGTGGAATAAGCTACAAGATGAAGGGTGAGTAAAATCTGTGCAGGAATGTACACAAGCTCTGAGGAAGCTACTTGGGAGGGGACAGGCAGGCAGAGGACTGAGGCTGACAGACAATGCAACTTAGTTCTTTCCACTACAACTGTAAGCTTCTGGAGGACAGGAAATAGGCCTTTTCTTTTTATAGCCTCTCTGGTGCTGAGTAAAGATGTGCTGGCTCTGTTTTCTTGTAAGACCAACTTATGAGCTCACCCCCAGGTCCCGCCTGCCTTCTGGAGTTCTGTCCCGGCCTCCTCCCTAGTTCTCCCCCAGTCACCTGCGTGACTGCCCTTCCTGGAGCTGCACTTGCTGTCACTCACCACTAAGCCACCAGTCTCCTGCTGGATCTTCAGCTGTAACTGGGAGACTCGCCGTCGGGCACCTTCCATCTGTTCTTCCAGCTCGCTAGCGGGTTTCCGATTATATACCTCACAGATACGCTGGGGGTGTGGAGGGTGCAGGGAAAGAAGAAAGCAGAAGGGCTGGTTAGTAGAGAGCAGATGGCTTCACCAATGGGAAGAATAGGCAGTTACCCCAAAACAAGGAGGAGAGAGAAGAGCTCTAATGTCTAGTTGGATGCATGTCATTTCACCATCGTTTAGCAGCAGAGAAAGGTGTAAATAGGGAGAAGCAGACACATGAGGCAACTGGAAGAGACACACACGAAGGTTTGTCCTTGTCTGACCCCCCTCTTCAAGGCCTGGCTAAGTTCCACATCCTAAACGAGGTCTTTTCTAACTTCTATTCAAGTGTCAGATATTTAAGTGACCATCCAGACCAGCACAAAAAAAAAGCACCAAAGAGGAAACTTACATGTGTGACAACCACCCAGGATGAGAGGAAGAGCCTGCCCAGGGCCACACCTTCTCCTCCCACCCCCGGGGGGCCATGCTGACGTGCAGCAGAGCACAGCACACACATTTAGGGCTTGGGCTTTGCAGTCGGGAAATCTCTCTTTTGGTTCTGGTATCTCCACTTACTAGCTGTGTAGACCTGGGCAAGCTTTCATAGGTCCTCATCGATAAGATGGAGATGACAGTACCTGCCTCCTGGGATGGCTGTAACACCTGAATGAGATTATGTACGAGAAGTGATAGCAGGCTGTCTGGGGCAAAATTACATGACCACATACACGCAGCTATTACTGTTTTACTACAGAAGGAATGTTCAACAGAGTTGGCTAGCTAAATAAAGACATTGCTACATATATTTTGTAAACTCCTCTGCCCCCCAGCCCCACCACAGTGCTACCTGACAACTCCTTATACTTATCGTTTCATCTCTCCTAAACTTGTTGAACCCAAACCCCTCCACCCCCCACCATCCCACCACTTTGCCTGGCAGATGATATCACCAAGTAACAACTGTCATTCTTTAGTCTGCACCACAGCCATCCTCTCCCTTGCTTCAGAAGAGAAGCTGTCTCAATCTTGCACAGGGTTAATGTCTCCAACTGCCTGGGGCTCTTCTTAGGCACTGTTCACAGTGCCTAATGGCGCCTTTTCCTCACCCTACAAAAACCTTCAAGTTTCCTGTCTTAAAACAAAACCACCACAACAAAATCCTTCCCATCAACTTTGATTAATTCTACAAGCCACTGTCCCATTCTTTTCTCTTTCCTTTCAAATCAGGAGCCCCGACGTCTTTGTCTTACAGTTGTTCCTCAGTGTACACAACGTAGTTCCACCCTGTACTTCAACAGCCTTCACGCTGTACTCCTTCAGAGTGAAAGAACAGCCTCCTCGCCAAACCCAGTGGTTTCTGCTGCTAATGTTCATCTCTTTGGATCTCTTCAAAGACCTCCTCAGGCCATTCTATTATGACTTCTTTTCTCTTTGCTCGCTAGGGTTTCCTCACATCCCTACCCAACTGTGGCTTTCTCTCTGCCTGGCTCTTTAATCTAAGCAATCTTCAGTTTCACAAATATTTCCAGAGAGCTACTCTATGCCAGGCACCACACCAGCCTAAGAGGAATATACAAAGAGATGAGAGGCATGATCCTTGGTTTTAAGAAAATAACTCCAATGGGGGGAAGGACAAACTACAAATATGTAACGGCAAGTGAAGTGATGACAGAGGGGGGTGCACCTAAGTTCTGAAATGCCACTCTGGCCCTCTCCTTCCCTCTGCGTGTTGCCCTGGGTGATAGCCAGCTGCCAGTCTCAGCTTCTAGCCTCTGCACTGAGGATGCCCTCATTTGTTTCTACTTGCCTTTTTTTCTGAGGTTCAGCCCCAATGTCCCCATAAACCTGGTTGCTGGTCTTTTATCTGAATGTCTCATGCCTACTTTAAACTTAGTATTTCCAAGGCTGACCTGCAAGCCTTTCTGTAAGCCCTGTTCCTTTCTTTCACTCCATCTGTCACATCACCAGCCATCTACGCACCAAAACTTGGAGCCACCTTTCCTTCTTTTTCCTCCCTTACCTCCCCTTCCAGTTGAAAAGCTGTCCTGGTGTGACCTGTGCAGTGCTCCAAGGCAGATGTTCTGGTTCTACTCCTGTTCTTGTTCAATCTGTTACCATCTCTTACTGTATCGCACTAGCCTCCTAGATGGTTTCTTTACTTGTCAATCTACTCAACACACTTCTCTAAAATACTGATTTGAAGATAATCATCACCTTTCTGCTCAAAATCCTTTGACCCATTCCCACATCTTCAGAATCAACTCCAAACTTACCACAGTATTCAAGCCAAAGAAATTTTCAGAGCAAGTTAAGCAAAACCCAATTTAAGCATCATCCCAAGAATCCTCTAATCAGTGCATAACTAGCTATCCCTCCTTTTGGGCTTCCATGGCATCAAAAACATTAAAAAAAAAATCCCTTTCTTCCCTGCTGTTTTTCATATTTTAAAAATTATTATTGACAATAATTGACATAAGTTTTGTTACTTTAAAGTACACAATTCAGTGTATATCACAAAATTGTACAACAATCCCCACTACCTAATTTCAGAACATTTCCATCATTCCAGTAAAAAAGTATTTACTCCTGGGGCCTACCTGGTGGCACAAGGGGTTAAAGCGCAGCACTACAAAGCTATTTGCAGCCACAGCAGCATGAGTTTGATGCCCAGCCAGGGAGCTGACCCACATGGCCCAGCAGACCTCTCTTGACCTGCCTGCTGCTCTCCTCAGCAGTGTATTTCAGTCAATCTGCCTGTCCTGCTCCCCACTCTGTCTCTGGTGAATCCTCTCACCTCCAACCCCTACACCTCTGGCCTGAATTCCTTATTACATTAAAGAAATTAAAGAAAGAAAAAATGAATTAAAGAAAGTAAGAATTTATCCTCAATTTCTCCTTCCATCCCCTGGCAACTGCTAACTTATTTTGTGTCCTTATGGATTTACCTATTTTGGACCTCTTGTAAAGAGAGTCATATAACATGTGGCTGTTGCTTTTTTCACTTAGTATAACTTTTTTTTTTATTTTAGTTCATCTGTTTATTTTCTCCATATGCTACATATATGTGAAACCATATGAATGACATTTTTATAAAGAAGAAATACAGAGGGTTAACAGATACATGAAATGATGTTTATCAACTCATATTATTAGAGAAATGCTAATCAACCAATAATGAGCTATAACTTCACACCTGTGAGAATGGCTAGTATCTAAAGAAACAACAAGTGTTAGAGAGGACGTGGAGAGACAGGAATCCCTACACACTACTGGTGGGAATGAAAATTGGTGCAAGCATTGTATGAAGCAGTAGGGAGAATCTCAAAAAATTAAAAATTTAGATTCCACACCATCAAATTATTCCACTACTGGGTATTTACTCTCCCAACACAAAAACACTAAGTTGAAGAAATGTATGCACTGCAATGCATACTGCAGCATTATTTACAACAGCCAAGTGGTGGAAACAATATCAGCACCCACTGATTGGTGAGTGGATAAAAATGATGTGGTATAGACACAACAGAATACTATTCAGCTTTACGAAAGGTGAAATCCTACTATTTGCAACATCATGGATAGTAACCACAGGAATTCTTGAGCACATTTACCAGTTTTGCTTCCATTTATTCCTTCTCAGATATTGTCATTGCAAGTTTCAATCATTTTCTTTTTTATTTTCCAAGTAATATGTAAAACTTGACTGGAGTCAAGTATTCCTATTCATCTACATGGTCACAAGACATGTGACAATGATTAAATTCATGTTAGAGGGTATGATATAAGTAATATAAGCCATACAGAAGACAATATATGATATTTATCATTAAAAGAACTTTTTTTTTAACTTTTTAAAAAATTTAAAAAGATTTTATTTAATTATGCATGCATACAAGAACTGGAGTATAGGCCAGAGATGCAGGCGGGTGACTGGACTCCCCGAGACAAAGTGGGGGGCAGAACAGGCAGACTGACTGAAATACACTGCTGAGGAGAGCAGTGGGGGGACAGGAGAGGTCTGCTGCGCCATGTTGATCACTTCCTTGGCAGTGGCTGTGGAGAGCTTCACAGTGCTGTGCTTTAACTGGTTGCGCCACTAGGGAGGGCCTATATAGTATTTTGGGGGTTCTTCCAAGTTATAGCATGGATCAGTACTTCCTTCAATATTCCATTGTTTGGACATACCACATTAGTTTATTCATTAGGTGACTGACAACTCTGCTATTTCCACTTTCACAATATTATGAATAATGCTGTTACTAAAATTCAGATTCAAACTTTTGTGTGAACATTTGTTTTCAATCCTCTTGGTTATATACTTAGGAGTAGAATTAATGAATCTTATTTCTGTATTCATGTTAACTTTTTTGAGGAATCATTCAAATCATTCACATTGGCTACACTATTTTTACACTCTCACCATTAACAGTGGGACAGATTAGGACAGCATATCTATAAACAAAACATAAAGAAGCGTTTCTCTAATCTCTCCACATTTCACAGCGTTTACTTTTTGTTATTTTGACTCCAACTACCCTAGTGGATACGGGGGTATTGCTCTATGGTTTTGTGTAGGAGCTCTCTAAGGACTAAGACTGCTGTGCTTTCCCATCTGTATTTCTTTTTCTTTTTTTTTTTAAGATTTATTTATGCACACAGAACTGGGGTACAGGACAGAGATGCAGGGGCGGTGAGAGGCTTCACCAGAAACAGAGTGGGGAGCAGAACAGGCAGAGTGACGAAGTACACTGCTGAGGGGAGCAGCGGGTGGGTCAGGAGAGGTCTGTCGCACCATGTGGGTCACCTCCAGGGCTGGGGATCGAACTCACACCGAAGCAGCTGCAGTCAGCTGGCAGTGCTGTGTCCTAACCCGCTATGTCACCAGGGAGGGCCCTGCATGTCTTCTTTAGAGGGCTGTGTGACTCAAATCCTTTCCCACTGTTTTAAATTGAGTTATTTGTCTTTGCAATGCAAAGTGTGGTAATTAGACTTTTATCAGATATGAGTTGCAATTATTTCTTCCCATTCTGTGAAGTCGCTGTCTTTTTTTCTTTTTAACAGTGCCCTCTGACATACAAAAGTGTTTAATTTTGATTGAGTCCAATTAATCTTCTGGTTGTGCTTTTGGTGTCATATCTAAGCAGCATGGCCTAATCTAAGGTCATAAAGATTCATATCCATGTTTTTTCCTAAGAGTTTTAAAACATAGTTTTAGCTCTTACATTTAATTAAATCTATGATCCATTTCGAGTTAAATTTTGTTTACTTTGTGAGGTAAGGGTCCAAAGTTCATTATTTTGCATGTGGATATCCAGTTGTCCCAGCACCAAAACTATTGAAAAGACGATTCTTTGTCCACTGAGCTGTCTTGGCACCTTTGTCAAAAATTAATTGATCACAGATGTATGGGTTAATTCTGAGAATCTGAACTATACTTCTACCACTAGCACAGTATCTTGATTATTCTATGACAGTTGCCAGTACATATGTATCAGCACCTATTACATTTTAGAGGAAGTATATCTTCAATTATCTACTGATATCCTATAGGATTTCAAACTCCTCAAGCAAAGATTCAACTCTCATTTATGTTGGTGACCATAACAATTTTTATCCTGAGCAGTCTCCCTCCCTCTCCTGCAATACATACACACAGTACCTAGCATGCTGCAGAAACTCAAGTCTGTTAAATAAATGAGTGTATTTTCATAACTCGATGCCTTTGTCCAACCGCTGTCCAATGGCTGGCATTCTCTCCCCATTTCTTTTGCCTATGAAAGCCTGGCTCTTCAAGGTCCAGCTGAAATACTCCCCTCTCTGTGAAGTTTCCCCTACCTTTTCCCATCACGAACTAATTGCTATCTATTGTTGTCTTACTGCAAGCTCTTTGTTCCTTCAACTTTCACTCCTACTGTAATTGATTTTCTTGACTAGATTTTAAACATGCTGAGACTCAGAAGCAGCTAATCTTCATCTCTGTATTCCATAGAAAATTAAAATGATGATTTACATTCAGTGGAAACATACTGAAATTTGCCAAATTGAGGGACTCTCTACAAACCACAGCTATTATAGGGATCTGGTGATATCACTCTAGTCAAATTAATTTTCCCTGTGTCCATCTTTCCCAGGCCTGGGAACGCCCATAACTTCTTCATCGTCCAATACTGCCCTCACTTCTGTCAGCCTAGCCCAGCTCTCACCTACTTTCCCCACTCTCCTTCTTTCTTACCTTCCCTTGGAAAACTTCAAGATCAATTCCAGCACATTCTGATTTTCCTCAGTTCCTCTGTTCCTTCATTTCATTCTACCTGTCTCATCATTTGTTTGTATTCTGTCAATGTATTCACTATGTTAATCTATCATCTGTGAGCTCTACTGCCCTCTTTAGTCTACTGAGTCAAATCCTACTTTAACAAATTCTAGTGAACAGTTCTGTTCACTAGTGGCAGTTTTGTAGCAGCCCTGTAATTTCATTTTCCAAAGTTTTACTGTGATAGGATGTGGCCTATAAATTAAGGTGTATCCCTTGTAGATTGTGTTGATGAAGAACCCACCTACCCTCAGTTGTGACGTACCTGTAACTCTTGTTCTTCCTGCCTCAGCATATTCCTAAGGATCTGGGTGGCATGTTTTTGAACTTCTGGATCCTAAGAATAGAACATTATGATAGTAGTGTGAGGTGGGGACCAGCTCAGTTGCTGAATTCTCTTCTATCTACTCATTCTTGGGCAAGAAAAGCTAAGAATTTAGGTCATAAGTTTGTCCTGCTAATACCAAGTATCTTATTATTGTGATCTTACTCCTAAACTTCCTAGAAGCCTTGGCAGTAATAATGTATGGTATCAAATTGCTCCCTAAAGTCTCCCAGGAGTTCTTGGTTTAGTTCTTCCCAAATGGAAGCTCTTGTCCGCACTTCCTATCTGCATCTTATCCTCTCTGTACCCCCCAGACTCTACCTGGCCTTCCTTTTCCCCTCGTTTGTTTCTGTCCCTCCTACCTCTCAACACACTGGACGCCATGAGTCGCTGCTCCAAGCAGCATTTCCCTGCGTGACTTACGATTCCCTCATGACAGTGCCTGGCATCGTCCTTGGTGTGCACTGTCTCCCTGATGGGGTGGGGCCTCTTCAGAGACCCCACATTTAGGAAACACAAGTCTACTGCTATTGGATAAAACCGCACATGTATTTACATGGAGGAGGACAGTGAAGCAGGTCCCAACCCCTTTCTTGTAGCCTCATTTTGTTCGACTCTTTTGATGATCTTCATCACTTCTGTGGCTTGTCACTGTTTACCTGCACACTGTTTGATGTAACTTGCTTTCTTTCCCCTCAAAAAGTAACAGAGTGGGGCGAGGTGCCCACAGGACCATTACCTGCAGAGGCCTGGGTCCTGTGATATGCTGTGGTGGTGGCAGTGGTGGAGGAGGAGGTGGCGGTGGGATCACAGGGGTGACTCGGGGAGCTCCTGCTGGGTCCTGCTGAAGCCCGGAGACACTGATGGACGAGGGTGAAGAGCCCAGGAGCGTCAGGGCAACATAAGCACCAGCTGGAGTTATACAGAGAGAATGGTTTTGTTCTGGGCAGTGACATTCAAGCTACAAAAGAGGAGATTCCTGTCCCTTCTCTCATTGAGTTTATAATTCCATAGATAAAGTTCTCCCTTTACTGTCCCACTCATTCTCTAATTTCTGCTCTCCTACCCTCATCAACTCAAACACACCTTCCTCCTTTGTCCTTATCCAGAGACTGTAACCAAGACTCTACCCATGAACATGGGGGAACACTCCTGAAGGGCTGCCCCACGAGGCCTTTGCTTTCTCTTCTAAATTAAGTAGCTGACATAAAGCTGCAGCCAACACACTCTAGACTGTGACCTTCTCCAAAGACCACATACTCTTTTGTTCTTTCCTCAGCCTTTGTTCTTCTATTTGATTACCTGGCAGATTCAAATGCCTTTCTGCAAGCAAATGTTTTGCCTCCCACTTCCATCCCCGTTCCAGGAAACAAGAATGTCCATGCATGGGAGAAGGGAGCAAATGGTATTTGGGAAAGACCTGATCTTAAGAGGTTAGTCTAAATGGCAGTAGGATGTGGTCTAAAAAGATGGATATAAAAAATAAAGATGAGATGAGTCTCCACCTGAAATGACAAGGCACTGAGGCAGCCTACACGGCTCCTCCCCATCAGCATGACAGCCATAACTTCTTCAGCAGCCTCTAGCAGCTACAAAGGAAGCCTCCCAGGCCAACAGGCCTTTGTGTCCCTCACTCCCTCCCAGCCCATCTGCTCCCCTTCTTTCCTTTAAAAGAAAAAAGAAGTATTTTTGTTTGTGTAGAAGAACCTCTAGGCCAGAGGTGTGAGGTGGGGGTGGTGATTCACCAGAGACACAGTGGGGAGCAGAACCGTCAGATCTGAAATATACTGCTGAGGGGAGCAGCGGGTGAGACGGGAGGTCTGCTGTGCCACGTGGATCAGCTCCCTGGCGGGGGACTGAACTCAGGCTTTATAGGTGATGGTGCTGAGACTTCACCCCTAGGCCCCCAGGGAGGTTCCTACTTTCCTTCTTGTTAGTTCTCATCAACTCACATTTGATAAGCTTCACCACCTCCAGGTGCGAGCTGTTGGTCACCATGGTGCCGTTCACCTGTTGGGGGGCAAATGATACTAAGTAATGGTGATTGAAACACACGTATCCTTCTGCAAATTCAAAATGTCACCCCCTTAGGAAGCCATTCCAATGCTCTTGAGCCACCTCTGGACACGTCTTTACTTAAATCCACATTATGTATTTATTCCTGTTCTTATTTGTCACATGCTCATCTCCCTAAAACTTCAGGGACAAGACCTGTAGCTTCACTGTGCATGCCTCATTTATTTTTGACATCTACCTTTTCAGTCAGTAGCCTTGCACACTGTTGTTGACTGACCTGATGTTTCCTCCTCACTAGAGGTCTAAGGAGTCTCCTCACCTAGGATTTCCTAATGTTTCTGGGACTCCATATTGTAGAAAAAAGCACTGAAAGGAGAGGACAGACAGATCATGACAGTGTGGACGCAGGAGGACCCGAAGCTGGTTTGTCTGCACAGAGGACAGAACAATAAGCTGAGAATCTGATGGCTTTGGGTCCTTCACTAATCACAGCCACTCCTCCAGCCACTTCCTGCACTGAATCTTGGTTATGTCATTTGTGAAACGGGATTAATATAACCTATTCTAGAAGCTTCTTGGCTACTGTAGAGTCAGGAAGGGTTTAGAATACGGAGCCCAGCACCTCGGCTGCCACCCTGTCACATGGCACTGCTGTGCTCACTCTCATGGTAGCTGCCCCAACACAGTGGCTGGCTGACAGCTCGCCTAAAATGGAACATGGGACAGGCCAGGGCCAGAAGTGGCCCTGCACACCCTGCTCTGTGGGCTAGGGGTGCTCACTTACCTTGATGATCCGGTCGCCCTCTTTCACACCTGCTTTCATGGCTGCACCTCCTGCAGGGAGAAGGCTTGGTGAGTAGAGCCCAAAACCCTTCACAGGGGTCACTCAGTCTGCACCAAAGTCCCTGACAGGCTACCTTCCCACCACAATTTTTTTTCCAAATGCTGACTGTACATCCTATTCTGCTCCAGGGGCACAATCACTTCTGAGCTAGAGTGGACTATGTAAGATTATGTCTCTTGCTCTTTTCTCTATCTGGCTCAGACGTCAGGTTTCTGAATGCCAAAGAGGCTGGGTCCAGCTCCTGCAGAAGTGTTTCTGCTTCACCTGAAAGTATCTGGATGTGTTTCAAGGTCAAATAAGTTATTTCTTATAATGCAGTTGGAAGACTAAGTATACTGTAATAAACTGTTATAGCAAATCATTATTAGGAGTAATATGAAGAAAATGATTAAAATAAGAGTTTTCAAATTATGGTTCATGAGCACTGAGAACTGCATGAAGATGTTCTGGGTACTCATACTATTAAAGATGACAATGGTAACTGCTTTGTGTCTACTAAAAGACTTCTTAAATCTATTTACAGTTTCTCCCTTTAAGAGACCAGAATAGGAGCTGCTGGTTGTGACTGATGAGAGGAACTTAAGAGTGAGTACAGCATCTCTAAGTCACTCCCACTCAGGAGGCTGCAGTGGCTTCAACCACTATGTAGTTTTAAATGACTTAAGAGGCTGTTCAATTTAACCCAGGAAGCATGAGAAACATTAAACAAGTAAATGAGAAACATAACAACTAAGCTTTTAGCATATTTGCCCAAAGGTAATCATTAAATCTGTATGTTGCATTAATCTGATCACAACAAAACACCCACAAAGTGCAGCTAGAGTTTCCTAGTCTGAAAAGAGAAATGACAGTGATGACTATATTCTAATTTGACTTTCCAAAACCGGGAGACCCAAGACAACCCTCATCTACAGTGTGTTACTTAGGGAAGGAATACTTGCAAATGCGTGGAACTCTCTCACGCTGTCACCTAGAAACTAAAGGCGGAGAGAGAGACCAGCCTTGCTGGAGTGCATGAAACATATATGGTGACTCCTGGTCACTAAGCGACTTAAAAGAAATTACACTCTTCTAAGCAAAGGAATGGGAGCATAAGTTCTCAGAATTTAATTAGCATGAAAACCATGGAAGGAGTTCGTTAAAAAGCATATTTGTTGGTCCCCTAGCCAAAAATGGACTCAGTCCTCCTGGGCTTGGGCCCAGGAGAGGGGTTTTCGATCTTCTCAGGGCTTAGGATTTGGTAGAACAGAGGCTACGGGGCAGAAACAGTGACTAGCGCCCCCTCCCATCTGGAGCAGACAGTCACAACTGCCCTATTACTCTTGAGATTTCAACGGCAACCCAGAGTCTTCTCTCCTTCCCCAAGTACGCACACACATACACATTTTCCAAGCCTCCTATTTTACTTGCAGTTCTCATTCTGTTCTCCCCTCTCTGGGTCTGACTGCTCTGATTTCAGAGGAGGGCAGCACAGGAACCCTGGGGTGCTGATGTTCTCTGTGACCAACAGATGCCGAGGCAAAGTGCAGGTACTGGCAGCCCCACTAACTGTTCTACGCTAACCCAGGAATGGTGAGAGATTAAAGGAAGCAAGGAATAGAAATATCTTCTCGAGCTCTGCCCTAGTGTATGCACAACACACCTCCAACAGATAAAGTAACTCAAACAGCAGCTGTCCCAACGACTGATACCCTTGCCTGAGTTACCTACCTCATCTTGGTCATCACTCTGAAATTCTCTTCTCACTTTTTCTGTAAGCAAATCTTAAAACTTTCTCCGAAGTTGCTTCAAGTACATCTTCCTTCCCATCTGCACTGTGCTCAGTGTGGTGGGCCAGCCTGTTCCTGCCCCTCTCCCGGCACCATTCTTCCGGCCATGGCCACAATTTCCACATCACCAGGCCTAATTCCACCTGCTGCGTGGCGCCCACTCTTCTGAGAAACCTGCTTCCTGCCCTGCCCCACCTCAGCCTCCTTCTCCAGAGAGCGCCCTGTAAGGACTCACCACCTGCACATGACAGTGCTTTGAAATATTCAGTGCGCTTTCATACACACTCACTCACTTGATTCATTCATTCCCAGTGCCCTCAAACTCTTAACTGCCTTCCCACCAAATCTCTGTCCTGCCAAAATGACTTTCATTTCTATCTTCTGAACTACTCCTGAAGTCCCTTTTTTTTTTTTTTAAAGGAAGATTCCCAAACTGATCAGAAAGGAAATGACTATCTCAAACCACAAACTACCCAAACACAGTTTCGAGACACATGGCCTCTTGTGTAAAAACATTCATCATTTATCTTGTGGTAATTTATTACTTCATGCAGATTGTGCCTGCACATGCAGGAACCACTGGACCAGTGGTTCTGCCTCCAACTGTGAACTGCTGCAGATCAGTGACCACTGTACCCGGGGAGGGAATGAATGTGAAGGAGGGAATGAATGTGAAGGTAGTGTAAGGCGGCGGGCTCCCATTCCTAGGTGGCATCTCTTATCCAGGAGGAGGGGTTCCTCTGGAGGACAATCAGGAACTTCCTGAGTGACATAAGGGGTATTCTGCTGATTTTCCACTTCCCAACAGGAAGGCAAGTATGAAGTGTGAGTCCTTGAAATTCTGTCTACCATCTTACCACTGTGGGGCCCTCAGATGCTCCTGGGGAACAAATTCTAGAGCAGTACATTTCTGCCTGTCACCCCTGCCCTTGACCCCCAGAGAGGTGATGGGGTCAAAGCTGTCACACCCATGGCTATTTTGTCCAGAGGAATGAGGCATAGGACACTAACCAGGTCGCACAGACTGCACCAGGATGATGCGGTCCCCGCTGACTGTGAAGCCGAAGCCATGCTGGTCCTTCTGGATGATGACACAGCGTTGAACAAGACCTGGTGAGAGGTGAGAGAGCAGAGAAGGTAGGAACTGTCACTGGTTAGGGAGTGCAAGAAGGCCAGCTAATCCAGTGGAGTCAAGCGCACTTCTTCTTCCAGAAAGCTATTCCAGACTCCTCCTGCCTTCACATGTCCCACAGTGATGGATGAAAACCTGCAACCTACTTTGCACGCTATTCAAGAAATCACCACTCCCCAAGACACTGAGGTGCTCTCTTGCACATGTCTGCTTCTTTAGGTTTCCTGGCCAGAGAAGGGACAGGGCGATGTCTGGGCCACTCTTCCAAAGACTAACAGGGACACAGCCTCAGACTGATCCCCCATAAGGCTGGACGTTTTGTCCAATAAGCGTAGCAGATGGGGCCCCCAATGTCTGTTGACTCTTTTTGTAGAGCTGGATAATTCATGTGGGGTACCTCATGGCTGGCCCCGTGCCAAATCAAAGAAGTGATGATGACAAAAGAAGTCTCCACACACAGAATGTGAAAAAACAGGGAAGAGCGGCTACAGCTTCTAGCTGTCTCTACCCTGTGGGTGTGCAGGGAATGATCCTGTGAGGGACAAAGTGTGCGTTCTACAGCTAAAACCCAAATGGCTCCAGGTTCTGACTCTGCCCCACAGGTCTATGTGCATGGGCATGCTTTTAAATCTCCTGGGCCTCAGCTTCCTCATCTGTAAAACAGACATAATAAAATCTACTTTCTAAGGATGAAGGGGCATTTTACAGAAAACATGTATGTATACATTATGTGCTGAATGAGAGGCTAAATTCTGTTACACCTGCGTAAACATATCTGTCTGTGTGCCTCTTTGTCTATGCATTAATGCCCAAGAAGGTTACCTGCTGTCTCAGAGGTGTCAGAGGGCTGGCGGTGGTGAGAAGGGGACGTGCGTTCAGGTGCCGAATCTCCCAAAGACAGGCTACTTAACCTGGAGAAGAAGAAGAAGAAAGTACAGTGAGTTGGGCACAGATGGTCCAGCCCTCTAGTGGGAGAAAGCTCTGTCAAAAGGGGCCCTGACCCTTGGGTAATAAGACCAACCCTCTGGACCTGCTCGGTGTGGCGGGAGATCAGCCACGTCACCTATCTGGAACCAGAGGATGGTAGGTCAAGCATGATCTCTTTAATGCCAGCAAGGTGTGGAGGGAAACAGCCCCTTCTTGAGTCAGCAGACAGAGGCGGGACAGAAAGCACACAGATGCCTATGCTTGTTGGGTCTTACCAGGCTGCAATGGGGCTGATGGAACAGAACGGAGCAGCAGAGAAAATGAATGCAAGAAAAAGACAGGAAAAAAACAAATAACAAGTTAGTTTTAGGCAATGATTTTTGAAAGAAGGAAGACTGGAGGGCAAGGATGTGGTGGGTCAGAAGCGCACTGTGACCTGCATGAACACAGCAGAGAATGCAATGGCTGTCAGTGATGATCTCCCCCTCTTTAGCTTCACCTCTTTGTCCTTCCCCGAAACAGTATCTCTAGGAGAGTAACTGGGCATCTGGCACCAACCTGTTGGGTCACTGGCAACATGCATATTTTTCTAGAAAGGAGGGTAATGGCTGAGCCTCTGAAAACCCACTCATCTTGTGGGTGCCACAGAACAGGCACCGGTCTAGCTGACGGTCATTTCCCAGCCTTCACCCAGCACCTTCCTACAGCCAGCTTGCTTGTGAACTATCTCAAGACCTTAAAACCTCTAGGTACCACATATCGCCAGACCAGATTTACCACTGTCTTCTCTCTAATGGGACCCTGCAGGAATAGGAACTCAGTCATTGCCATGGTCATCTTTTAGAAAGGCCTAGGAGCTGCAGTTCCTGGTCCATAGCTGCCCCTCTGAAAGGGGTCTCCCGTCTCTTGCCACAGCATGACATCCCACAGCAGAGGCTGTTCACAGGAGCACTTCTGTAGTGGCAAAGCCCTGAAGGAACTAAATGCTCACAAGGGGTGAGTGGTTAAATAAATTACAGCACAGCAATAGAAAGATCCGGTATTCAGCTGTATGCCAGGAGAGGAGCTGCTTTACATATGAAAAGGCATGGGCTCCAAGGAATGTTGTTTAGAGAAAACAGCAAGAGGCACAGCTTTGTGGACAGTAAAGTAATAAAAGAGGACATGATATAGATGTTTTACATGTGCAAAAAAATACCTAAAATATCCCTGGGAGGGGACAAAAAAAATGACTACTTGTTGCCTCTGAGGAGACTGGTTGCTGGGGCAGAAGGTAGAGCTGGAATCTTTTCTTTATATTCTTGTTTATACCATTTAAATTCTAAATCCTGTGAAGCTATTATTCAAACAATAAGTGTAATGCAATACAAATAAACACCTTTTGGATTTATAAGGAGTCTTCCCTCTCTCTGCCACACCTCTTACCTGGACAGGTGAGACTGCTTTTTACTGGCTGATCTTTGGATGAGAGAGAGGACATCAAGGAGGAAAGCGTGGGGCCCAGGAGAGAAAGAGAAACAAAACAAGACATGAACCAGACCAGACACTGAGATGGCACATTTAAAAAAAAACCACAATCAAGCTCAGAAGGGCCTGAAGGCAAAGAGTCTCAATCATTTGGGCAGCAGCAATCTCGCTGAAATGCAACCTGACCCAACATTTAAATGCTAAGAACCTTTTAGAGCTTCCCTGCCTGGGCTAGGTCTCAGCGTTGAGAAGGGGCTGCCCAGGCTGGGTGACACCTTCTAGGTTCCCAGCAAACACCTCTTGAAGCACCACGGTGGGCTGTGTGAGTTCTCTCCAGCAGGGTTGGTACGCTGCCCTCAGCCCTCCGTCTGCAAGACAGCTGGCCCTCTCCCTGCTCTCGGTCCCTTTTCACTGGTCTTTCACTGGCTCTGCTTTCTGGCTCTGGTCTGGTCTGCCTGCACTGTTCTTCCTCAGTGCTCTGCCTGCTCTGCTCTCCATTGCCATAACTTTTAAGTCGACAAGAAGGGAAACTTCTAGGAGCTACCTACACCTTCTGTCTCTATTAAAATGACCCTAATATATCATTCTCTGTCCAACCCCACCACCTCCTCACCCAGGACAATGATTCAACTTAGTTCACTATTTAATGAATGTTCCAGAATCTGAGTCCATCCTATCCAATACAAGTCACCAGCTTACAGGTAGCTCTTTTAACTTTTTTTTATGTGTTCAATATAATTTACTACAGATTAGGATAAATAAAATATGTATTTTACACCGGTGTTCATTTTCTTTTTTTTTACAGAGTTCGCTTTCTCCTCTCAGATGTAGTCCCCACTGAATTCCCACCACCAACTCGCCCTTGTGCCATCACTGTAGCGGCTCCTGCTTCTCCCGCCCCCATCTCAATTCCTCTGCCTCCCCCTCCCCTGTAGAATGGCTCTGATTTATAGTTGTCCATTTTTGTTGTGTTGTGTTATTATTATTTTTTTTTCTGATCCTTTTTTGGTTCCCTACCTTCTCCCTATAAGTGAAATCAGCTAATATTTTCCTTGTTCCTTCTGACTCATTTCACTGAGTATTATGCCTTCTTGTTCCATCCATGTTTTGCAAATAACCTGGTGGCCTAGAGAGAAAGTTTCAGCGCTGTCACTGCTGTGGCGTGAGCTCGATCCCTATAATCCGCTGCTCCCCTCAGCAGTGTATTTATTTCAGTCTATCTGCCTGTTCTGCTTCCCACTCTGTCTCTGGTAAATCCTCTCGTGCCCACACCCCAGCTCTTGTATGCATAAATAAAATAAATCTTTAAACAAACAAACAAAAAGGACAAGGATCATTTTAGTAGCCATCAAATGTTCCTTAAAAAATATTAGGCTAGCATAATAATCAAAACTGCATGGTACTGGAATAAGAATAGACATACAGACCAGTGGATTCGAATAGAAAACCCAGATATAAACCCACGAGTTTATGGAC
>NW_004567141.1:5828202-5856475 GCF_000260355.1 Condylura cristata
AATATTACTCAGCAACCAAAAAAGAGAAACACGTCTTTTGCAGCAACTTGGATGGAGCTGGAAAAGATCATGCTTAGTGAGATAAGCCAGAAAAAGAAAAATAAATACCGGATGGTTTTCACTCATAGCAGGAGTATAATGGACCAGGTGAAAAAAATAACAAAAATAATGAACAACCATATACCAGAGACATTTTGTGGGAGTTGAGTGGGGAATGGGATCAAAAACGGGGGTCGGGGGTGGGGGAGGGAATGCACGGGACTATGGTGGTGGCCACAGGGGTGATTTGGTGATGGGAAACCCGTGGGGATTACAATCGAGATGGGAAAAAAAAATGTGCAAAATGATGTAAAAATAAACTTTGTAATAAAAAAAAAAATATTATGTAAGTGTTATTGTAGAACTTGCCCGTTTCTGGTGATGTGAGGCTTGATACTCAGTTAAGGTGCTGCTCAGACTTCAACGGTAAAAGTGTAATTTCCCATTCAATTGAGAGTTCTGTGGTGGCATATGAGACTGCATGAATAACCTGTTCTCTGACATCTTCAGCCCATTCACTGAGGAACCTTGCCTGTACCAATTACTGCGCCTTAGGCTGGAAAAATAGCTATCCGCTACGTCTATCATTCTCTCCACATCTATTGGCAGACAGTCTTATGTAGCGGTTATTTTCCTTGCTATTCTAGTGCAGGACTCATGAATTCATTAATTTCTGCTCCCGCCCCCACAATATAATCATTACCTTTGAAAAACAATGTTAAAGGTACTCCAATTTGGTTGGTAGGAGCCTCTACACACTACTCCTATGTCATTTTGAGAGTGTCCTTTTTTCTGGCCCAGAAAGTAACTCCAAGCTCACCAGTTCTTTCCCTATCCCAAACCTGAAGTCAAACAATTCTGGAAGGAGCACTGGCTCCTACTGGTCCTTCCAGTATGAAATGTATTTAGAAGTGAGAGCTGGGTGACAGGTGTTCATCGCTACTGAGTGATGAACCTGTTTATGTCAACAGAGATAGCTCGGGAATATTTCCTGAGAAATAGTGAGTTCACCCTGAAATCTCCAGTTTGGCTCCATCACTACAGGGTTCTTCTTCATCTTGACCGATTCCATTATTTTATCTTTCCTTTCCCCATTGTGAGAACTCTGTTCAATAATAGCAAGTATCTCCTCATTTCCTTTCCTCCATAACATTCATATAAGTTGCTAAAGTTACTACACCAACACCACTGGCAACAGTAACTTACTAAGTAAATTCAAGGTATCCTTGACTTTTTTTCCTCCTTAGCTTATATCCTACTAAAGGCGCTCTCGGTCCGTGTTGAGTATGAAATTTACCTTAGGTTCTTCCTTATATTGTCAATTTGAAATGCACTGTGGGTTCTTTTGGTATTTGTATTTAATTTTAGGGTGTGGTTTTTGAGACTTACGTTTTTACTTGTATTTTTATTTTAATATGAAAATTCAAAATGAAACTGTAGCTGCATACTCAGGAGCATCCCTACCCTTTCCCTCTAACAGTCCCTATCAGTTTACAAAATCCTTCCGTTCCCTCATCCTGTTCTTCACAATGGGGCTCATGTCTGGACAAGCGTCTCCATTCCTACACTGCTCCCCCTCCCAGGCTGTGTCAGCAGGCCCCTGCTACAGGGCAAGGGTCACAGCTGCACTTCCTGCAGGCCTTAGCAGCTCCATTTGCAGACCAGGCGCTATGCAAACACACTCTGAAAACACACCCTCCTCCTAGCTGAGCGGGGCCAGATAAAGCAAGGAAGCACCCGCTGACCCTTCAGGGAGCAAAGTTGCAAGCCGGGGCCAGCCCACATGAACCTTTTCTTAGTCTATGAGGTGTGTGTATACATTTTAAAATTAGGTATTAAAATTTGAAAATCAAACCATTTTACACTAAAAATAATACTGATTTTTCTAGAAAAGGCGGCAGTTAAGGCACTACCGGGTTTATAATCTCACGTGGTGGTGATGATCAGCTGAAGCTGGGGGACAGTGGCTCCCTGGCAGGAGGTTCCTGGTCTACTGGCTGCCCCCTGAGCCATTCCTACCCCCCCCACCCCCCAGTGTAAAGGAGAAAAGGGGTAGATTATCCCTGTTCTTATCAGGCACCGTGCTAAGTATCTGAGCTACACAAGCTTGCTGAACCATCACGTAAGTGCAGCAAGGCAGACAGTACATCCCCCTTTCAGATGAGTGAAGAGAAGCTCAGTTAGTACAATTAAGATACTCAACGCTGTCTAACTTCAGGGGCTGTGCTGCCCAAAGTTAGGACCTGTGGCAGTATGTACACAGAACTGTCTTTACTGGACCTTCTCTCCAATTTCTTTAAACACATACGCACACATGCACACCTCCCACGTGCGACCACATGTATATACTTATATATGACACGATAATGTGTGTCATATATGCATAAAGATAAAATATATCTGAGATAAAAGTGCGGGAGGGAGTGGGAGAAAAGCACACTATACACAGGCTGGCCTAGTAGTGATCTCGGATCTAGGACAAAGTAATATTCCTGAGCCCTCCCCAAAGCCAGGAGAAGTAAACCAGGAGACAGCTTAGTTCTAGATAAAATTCCACATTCACTGAACCCTTTCCCAGTCTTACTGGTCTGCTCACCTTCACTCTCAGGGTGGGACTTCAAGCACCCTCGTGGTACCCTCACTTTCCAAGGATTCTGCCTTCGGGTAGAATGCTCCCTGGCAAACATGGCCTCCTAGGCTTGCATGTCCCTAAAGGCTGTGAGCAGCAAAAAAAAGCCCATTTAAAGAGTAGGAGCTTATTTAATTGAAGACAAGTAGAAAAGGAAAGACACAGATCAAGTAAAAGAGCAGTTTCAAATCGAAGCAGAGTGTGGTAAACACTTGAGAGGGTGATGCAGGATCTGGGGTGTCATCCACTTGACTTCCACACAGGTCAGTTTCCTCATCTGAAAAATGAGCAGGCAGTGGAAGTGTCTCTGGCAGCGTGGCCAGAAAAGGCTCACACATCACTTGGATCGTTTACTAGCTGCAGAGCAGTGTATGAGCCACTTGAGGCTCCAGCCCCAGAGATCTGTAACATGGCAGGTCTGCGGGTGGGGTCGATCTTGATTTTAATGACCAGTCCAAGTGATTTCTTTCTGGGGACCCTAACTCTGAGAAGCCCTGGAAACAAGTTCCTTAACGTCTGAGTCTATCAAAAGTTTTCCCTGAGAGACTTAAAGCAACTTGGGAATGAGGATGGCATCTTTAATCCTTGCTGATATCACCATGGGTTCCAGCAGTGCCAGCTGCATGGATGCTGAAGGAGCACACGCATTCTTTCTTTCCTACGGAGTATGTGCTAGCATCAGAAAGGTAGTATTTGCTAAGTCTGTTGAAAAGAGAAGTGGAGCGGCTCCTGGTGAGTTCTGACTGTGGGTGGAGCCAGGAGAGGAAAGCTTCTTCTGCCTGCAGGAGGTCTCTGGGCGACCAGAGACTTCTGGACTTGGCTGAGTGTTGGAGACAATGTGGCAGACAGGTGTGTGAAAAGGGAGGGGGGGTTGTGAAGGAGCTGGCTGGCTGGCTCAATGTGAGCACCCTGCACACAGCCTGTGGGGCGTGGTTTCTCAGACACAGTGCTGGAGGGAATGGAGGCCCCAGCTCAACTCCACCTTGTCCTGGCTGTGGTCTTAGGTCCACTGCCAGGCATCTCAGTTTCTCAGTAACACGTGATACTCCAAGGGCCACTGGGAGGGCCACCACGTCTTCATAACATCTTAAAGGTGAAATGCTCAAACTGCAGTCTATCTCTTCAGCCCAGTCCTGCTCCTGAGCGAGCTTTCTCCTAGGAGAGTGCTGCAGCTACTCATGACTGGAATCTGAGCACTCTATGGCATTGTCAACAGCCAATTCCTACTGGCGTTACTCCGATTTCTAGAACCACCTAACTTCTGCCCCTCTCTTACTTACTCCACAATGGAGCAAGACACCATCATCTTTCATCCAGGACAACTGGATGAAACCACGCCCCACAGGCTGTGTGCAGAGTGCTCACATTGAGCCAGCCAGCCAGCTCCTTCACAACCCCCCCCCTCCCTTTTCACATACCTGTCTGCTCCTCACAGCTACTCCAGCTTTAACTCCTCCAGACGGATCCTTTCTCTACCTAGAGTAACAGTGATTTTTTTTTTAAATAAATTATGTTTGCTGAAGTCCCTTCCAGGTCTGCATCGGTGACCTAGCTTCCAACACGCCAGAAGGAAAGAGTCAGGGCAAGAATGAGTGGCTGACGGTGAAAACAGAAGTGGAAGCTACCCTAGCGTGCCCCTGTTCTTGCAGAGGCATCAAGCCCAGACCCTGCTGGCAGCTCTCTGCGGCCGGCCACTTCCCTCAGCCTGGGCCCATCACTCTCCCCCTGCTCGCGGCACTTCAACCCCAAGGGCCTTTTTTACCACCCTGGCCCCACTCATCATTCTTCATGGTTCACTTTAAAGGTCTCTTCCTCAGTGAAGCCTCCTCTGACGCCATTAAACTTTTCTTCCGATATTTCCCTTTGTAGTGTCTAGCTCAATAGTAACTGATCATTTGGGTGCCTTTCTTTTTTTGACTGTAATGTCTGTGTAATTACTATTTAACGATAAGCTTCATTGTTTCTTGTTCTCTGGAACACACAGCTCCAGAACACAGTCTATAGTTGAAATCAGGTGACATATGAACTACAAAAGAACTTCACAGAGTTATCACAAGCACGCTCTATCACCATGAGGAATAACTGAATAACCCCACAAAGCTTAAGTTAGGGTTAAATTAACAATTTCATGACCTTGGCCATTAATGAAATATGACGGTGTTAGCGTCTCTATAGCCTTACAGCAGCAGTAAGAGACAGCAACCTGGCTGAGAGAACTCTGTGAGCCCTTAAATTCAACCTTCCAGACTTCTAAAATTCAATTTTGTACACAAAAACAGTGAAACAAGAAAAATCATACTGCTGTGTGTTGGTAAGCGCAAAAGTAGCCGACCGTCAAAGGAGGAGTGGGCGAGGAGGAGCCTTATCCAGAGCCTGGGAAGAAGATGGAACCAGCCAAGGGCTCCACTCAGCAGCCACTGCACAGAGGAGTGCCGGTGGGGGAAGGGCCGTGCACAGCTCACCCGCTTCTCCCCATACTAGTGGGTCTCAGGAAACGGAAGCGCTCTAGGTCTGTTTCTCTACCTCAAAGACATGGATAATTCATCTGTCTCCTCTACCGCTCTCACCGAACCACTACGAAAATTAAATGAGGACAGTGTTGAAAAGGTTAACACTACAAACATGTCAATGTTAGACTAAAGGAAAAAACAGGGGGCGGTTTATGCATTTTCTTCTTTACTAAGGACAGCTACTGGAGGCTTTCCAGAAGAGTGACAGTCAGCTTTAGACTTTAAAAAGGACAGGGCCGACTGTAGAGACAATGGTGGCATGGAAGAGGAAGGCCGAGATGACGCGCATCTGCATTGAAATGAACACACATCTGCATTGAAATGAACATGGGGTGGTAGCTGCCAGAATAAACAGACAGGAGGGGTAAAAGAAGATGGAAAAAGGGAGTAGAAGAGGGAGTGGGGGGGGGAGAGAGACAGAGAGAAAGAAAGGGACAGGGTGGGGGAGGAGAGGAGAGACTGTGCATGGTGCAAGAGACTCCTCAAAAGGGCCTTCCAGCAGGCACTGTCTGACAGGGGCCAGGAAATCCCACGTACACTGAGCACCCATACATGGCTGGTGGGAATCGATTCTGTTAGTGTTAAACACACACAAGATTTCAAAGACACAGTACCAAAAATAACAGATCAACAAGTATTATACTGACAACCTGTTGAAATAATGTATTTTGAATATATGAATCAAGTATCTCACTAAAATTAATCTCACCTGTTTCTTTTTGCAATTTTTAAAGAGGCTCTAGAAAATATCTAATTACACATGTGGCTTTTGTTCTGTCTCTGCCAGGACAAGCAAGTCCGGCCTGCTTCGGCTGCCGCTATGCCACCCTCCACCCCTCTTGCCAGGGCAGGGCCTCTATCTACCCTCAGACAGTTGAGAAAACCAGAAGCCTGCCAGTCACCCAACTAATGTCTTTCACAGCACCGACATGTATTTCTGCCAAAGCACTTCCCACAGGTGCCAACCTTTCTGTTTTGTTGGCTGGACTGTGAGCAGCTGAAAGGCTGAGTAGGCTGAGTCAGGCAAAGTCTGCCTCTTGAACCCCGCCAGGGAGGAGGGTGCCCTGGCCCAGAGGCGACCACCCCTCATGCTCAGAAGAAAACAAGCCCACACCACTCTGGCCCTATGTCTTTCTCCTCACTCAGAACCCCCTCCAGACTCCAGTCCACAGGTCCACACTCACATCTGATTTATCTAACTTGCCACAGTCTTCAGGTAGCGCCCAGACTACCTCCAGGAACTCCAGTGCTGCTATGGGACAGCCAGGTGGCTATGCAGTGAGATGAACAGGGGCCAACTCTGCCTCTGGCTGATCAAGAGTTATTTTCTGTGAGCCTCAGTTCCCTCATCTACCAAAACAGAATACTAGCTACCTATCCTGCCAGGCCGTAGGAAGTGGTGTGCTACAAGGAAAGTATCTAGCACAATGCCTGGCACGCAGCAATGCTCAAAAGTGATTGCTCTTCTTGGTAGAAGAACTTCAGTGAAAATAATTAGTAAACTACACCAAAGCACTGCAACACAAAATAAATGGATTTTGGGAAACCTGATATAGACACAACCGTCTCAAAGATCTCCTCTTGCTGATGATCTACCACTGACTAATGTTTAATCCATTTTCACTTACTTTTGACTAGTGCCCAAACTGTCACTTCAGTGATAACGTAGTGCCTCAGGACAGCAAGGGACCAGGAGGCCGGTTGGTGTTAATGCTGCTCTTCACTAGCCTTGGAAATCCAGACAATACATAAGTGCAAGGTTGTGTGCTGGGGTGGAGCAGAGAATGGGGAGGCAGGTAGTCAGGGGCGAGGTAGAGAGGGGAAATGCTGGATGGGAAATCATGGAGGAGCATGCTGCGGTGGCAGGAGGACAGGACCGACTCGACTCTTGGGTTCTAGAGCAACTCTGCCCCTGTATTTTTGTATACATGAAGGAAATGACACAGAATAAGCATCGGTGTTACAGTCATTCATTTAATTCTCACTACAACCTGGTAAGACAGACATTGTTTTTTTCCTTTACGGATGAGGAAAGTGAGATTCAGAGAAGTTAAATAAGCTGCCTAAGGACACACAGATATTAAGTGATAGAATCAAGACATGATGAACTCAATCTGCATGGTGGTGCTAACAGCCCTACCACACGTGGCCTGACCCAGGTTATCACTCATCCTTTCTTGTCCTAACATAGCATGATTCTATGTCCTTCACAATCTTCCTTTGACATAATCAGCAGGCTCAGAGGGAACTAAATTCATTTAAGTGGAAGGAACATAGTAGACATGCTCACCAACAATGATCTGGAAGCACTTCTGAGCTGCACTGGTGATATCCACAGGAGCTGAGGACTAGAGAGGGAAGAGAGAGGAGGAAGGAGGGGTAGGGGAAGGAAGGAGGAAGGGATGGCCTTTGGAGCTAGGCTCCTTCCTCCTGCCCACATTGCATCCTCTGTGGACAACAGCCAGGCACCTGTCCCTCAGCCATCTGAGCTACATGCTGGTAAGATGGGAAGATGAAGCCTTGTACTTCTCACAGGGTATTGTGATAACTAAGTTATTTGTAAACCCATACTACTCCACAGGCATATCTTGTTTTATCTAGGGTTTTCCTGAAAAGATAAGTAAATGTGCTCTGAAGTAAATCCTCTTGAAGTGATAACACTTTAAATACAAACTTTCAAAATACTGAGTTTTTTTTTTTAAAGCAAGGCATTTCCCGTCATATTTTGTAAAAATAGAATTGAGTCAATTTTTGATTACAGGCACAAATAAAATTTTTGATTACAGGCACATACCATAAAAAAAAAAAAAAAAACCAGGAATGGCCAATCCAAAAGTCTTCATTTTGCTTTAAAAAAAATTGTAATTAGCTCTGAAGATTCACCTTTCTAATTTACATTGTTTGCACAGGCTTTAAATTAGGTCCTCTTTCTTGAGTTCATACCAAAATTGATAAGGGAAGCACTGGGGGCAAGTTGGGGGGAAACAGGAAAGTTAATTGGAAAACTGCAGAGGTTAAATCATAAAATAAGTATCTAGCAGAGTAACCTAAGAGCTGCTCTTTGCAATCCCTCTCCCCACCTCAGGAAAGAAGCTGTGGGAAGATGCAAATCTAGTCCCAGTGTCTGCTACCAACTACAATGGGGCCAGGGCGCCCTCGCTTTCCCAGCAGCATTCCCAGTGGCCTCGGAAGAGGGCAGGAAGCAGAGAAAAGGAAGAGAGGCCTGGGGCAGGTTCTTCTCCTTCAACTTGCAAGGTGCCCAACAAATTCCTTCTAAATTGGGGTTGCCCAGAAACCGCACTCCTCCTGGAAGCTCTTCTCTCAATTAACCCTAATGACCACTCCTACACTTGGCATCCTTCTAGCCCTTAAGCTGATTTGTGCTATAATCACATAACCTTGCCTCTAGGCTACTTTAAAAGGGGTCACAGTTTTACTGTGTTTCCTCTAATAAAATGCCTGGAAAGAGGGGGAGGGGGACAGGAATTCAAGTCTTCTGTTCCACCTCTCTTCAGCACCAGCATCTCCACCCACCTGACACAAGCCCCCAACTGGGTAAACCGATTGCAGCAAAGGCTACTTCACAGACTAGTGAAGTGGGTGAAACCGAGTTAACTTTCCCAGGAGCCAGACTCCTTGGCTGTCATAGCAGCTGCACCAAAAGATCCATGCTGGCCCTTTTGGACCCTGACTCCACAGCTTATGCTGACTGACAGGACTCTAACTGTCAGACTAGACAAGGACTGTAATTAAACATAAACCTGGCTACTCTGAACAACAAATTGAGACACAGCCTGATGGGAGGCAGGACGCTCCATGTCCTGCTTCTCCTACCCCTCTCCAGCCTGCCCTGCAGATCTAGCTGATGGACACAAGGAGGGGAGCCCGGCTGTGCCTTCTCCCCTGGGAGAGGTCAAGACATTGTGAGAGAAGACGGGTTTTTGGAGCGTCCTGCCCCTTCCAGCAAGGTCTGGAAGCAAGAGTAGGAAGAATATGTCTCTCATTCTCTTTCCTACCGAATTTAATCTTTTAATTGAAGGGGTTATACAGTTAGTGAAAGGGATTTTAAGGAAACAAACCTTATTGGTGCTGAAAGATGGACTATAACTACCTCTAGGTAAAAAGAATAAAGAATTCATGCTATGTAGTTACATTTCAAGGCACTTAATTTGACTTAAGAGTTCACTATCAGGCAGCATCAAGTCATGGACAAAACATGTCCTGGTGAAACTGAAGTTCTGGATTACCACTCAGTGCTAGGTACTTAGGCATAAAGGATGCTGGTGTGTACCTGTGTGGGGAGAGACAGGACAGGAGTGGGTCCCTGCAATTCCTTCCCAGGGACCTGGAAATCATACTCTGATTCTATCCATGCACAAATCACATTATAATGAGTTTTATTATGTTAACAAGAGACCACCTTGAGCAGGATAATAATAGGTTTTCAAATTGGAAACTGCCAGTTCAGTTTGCAAGACATAAATAATCTTGTGGAAGCAAACCTTGGTTGTCCAGGGGAGAAATAATGGCAAATGAGCACTTCATATGATTTTATTCTTCCTGGGTCTAGGCACAGTCTATACTCAATGAAAAGTTGTTGAATGATGACTAACCCTAAAATTCTAAGTCCTCCCAAATTCCAGTGTTTCATGGGGTTCATGTCACCCTTCAGCCAACACCCTTAATATCACCTTCTCCAGGAAGCCTTCCTAACTTGGCCAGCTTTCCCAGCAGCCTTGTTGGGAACTGAGCTAACGTCTACTGCCTTTGCATTGATTGATACAAGTCTTATCGCTTAGCATTTGATTGGTTTCAAATCATTTCACCCATATTGACCATGTCTCCCTTCAAAAAGATCAAAAAAAAAAAAAAAAAAAACCAGAAATCTTCCACTCTGTTGACTGAGCTCATAATAACTAGCAGAGAGCTAAGCGTAAGTTCTTGCTGACTTCTTGTGACTGACGCAACTGACATAGATGAGGTAACGACGTGACAAGAGCTGGCATGTTCTGACCACTTACTCATCAGACAAGACAGTATGATTAGGAGTATGACACCCTGCTCCCACATTTGTAAATGCTGGCCCTGCTGTGTGACCTCACACAAATTACTCTCAGTACCTCACCTTCCTGACCCTTAACATGGGGGTAATAGCAGTTCCCATTTCCTGTAACTGTTATTAGGAATGAATGATTTCAAATAAGTAAGCTAAAATGTTCAAGCCTCAGTCTGTACTCAGCCACAACTTAAACATACTAGCCATTCTTACTATTTTATTTAATTTCTCCCAACCCTATGAGTTGGTATTATTAATGTTGTGCTTTATAGAAGAGGACACGGGGCTATAAAAACATAGAATAACTTCTTAAATTTATGCATCTAGTGAGTACAACAGAGCTCAGGTTAGCTCCATCAGAGTCCTCTGTCCACTACTGCTTTGCTCCTTGGCTAGAGAGCCCTCATCACCTGGTTTACTCTGCCACAGATATGTCCTTATGTCAGTGTTCTGAAGTCTCAGATCACAAGCCCAGGATGACAGGGGCTGGCTGCTTGATTATGTTAACAATTATTAAACATGTGGTCAGGAGGTCTGCTGGGTAGTGTCTCACTTAAGCTTTAGAATAATTCTGAACATATCTATTTTAAAGATGAGAAAACTGCAGTTCAGAGAAGATAAAAGACTTCCTTCAGGTGCCAGGACTAGAGGGCTTGTGCCAGGACTAGAACTCAGGGTCCCTAACCCCAAGCCAATCAGGTAATCCTCACTAAGCTGGTCTGGCTCTGGGTGCTCCCTGGCACAAACAAAGCATACTAGTAGATTAGTGTTTACTGTCCGTGATCTGATGCAAAAGCCTTGGAATGAGGCCCACTGACACGGGCTCTGTGACCACAGGCAAGATACTCAGCCTCACAAGCTCGGGTTTCCTCATCACAAGCAGTCAGTAACTGCTTCTTTGAGCTGCTATGAGAGTAAATGGTCCCCTGAAACATGTAGTACAGGGCACACAATAAATACCAACAAATGTGTTAGTCATTACTCTTATCACCACCATGTGGAAAAGGGAGGGCTTAAGTTGCTCCCTTGGATCAGTCTAGCATTCCCCCCATCTAATCATTTAGGAAGTTACTAATAAAAAAGACAGAAGTTCAAATAAATGACAGATGGGGAAACTTAGATCTGGAGACATATGTCCCTTGCCCAAGGTCAAGGGCAGAATTTCAGCACACAGCTCTTCATCAGACCCTACTATTTGTTGACTCTGAAATTTTCATAGACATCTAGAATTTCAGGGTATGCTTCCCACTCGTTGAGCTCCGAAGGGAGTCCCTGAAGCCCTAACACTATCCTAATTGCCTCTTTTTAGCTTTAGGGATTCACCCTACTCCCCAATCAAAACTGGGTGCTGGGCAAACTCTTCCAACTGGAAAATTCAACTCTATCCCAAGCGAAACCCCAAATCTCTGCTGTTCCAGCAGATTTCCAGGACGTGCTGGCTCCCAGAAACCACAATTACAGGCAGGCTCAAGGCAGGGGAGTAATTAGACCCATACCACGGGCTCAGCAGTCTCTGGGTCTCTCCCTCCAGGGCTGACTCCGTCTCTACCCTTCCACCCCCACTTGCCCAAACGCCATCTCAACCATGACACAGTGGAGAGAGATGCAGTGGGAATTTCCAACTGTTTTGTCTTTAGTCCCACTTCATTTTCAGGAAACTGAAAAAGGGTGGGGTGAGGGAGGAAAGAAGCCATCTTGTGGATATAACTAATGCTGAATGGCAGTGAGCACAGAAAAAAAAATCAAAAAACTTTCACAGGGGACACATGTCCTTGAAGCCCCTGTCCTCAATACATCCTTTACCTCAACAACAACATGAAGGAGGAGATATCTACATAACGTGAAAATGAAAGGGATTGTGCAGGACGGTAAGCGGCAACCACAATGTCCAGATGGGGAGCATCTTGGCTGGAGATGGGATGGGGAAAAGATGACATCTACGAGGCTTAAAAAAAAAATCTAGGCTCCTAGGGCCTCCCTGGTGGCACAGGGATTGAAGTCTCAGTGCTGACTGTGGGTGGCCAGAGTTGGACCCTAGCCAGGTAGTGACCCCATGGTGCAGCAGACCTCTCCCGTCTCACCCGCCGCTCCCCTCAGCAGGGTATGTCAGTAAATCCCTTTGTTCTGCTCCCCACTCTGTCTCCAGTGAATCTTCTCACTCCTGCATCTCAGGCCTACATCCCCGTTCTTGTATGTATAAATAATAAAAGTCAATTTTTTTTAATAATCGAATAGTTTGTTTTTACATCATTTTGTAATTTTTTTTCCATCTCAATTGTAATCCCTGCAGGTTTCCCATCACAAGTCACCCATGTGCCATCAAAAGTCAATCTTTCAAAAAAAAAAAAAAGAAAAAGATAGAAGAAGAAACTCAGGCTCCTAACTCTTATTCTCAAGATGCTGGAGGGGTCCTGAAGGAGACATACCTCTTCCACAGTTCTCCTACTCTTGCCTGGCAGAGGGATGCCAGGCCTTGCCTTCTGTTCTGAGTATGCTGCTCTTACGTCCAGAGAGGACTGGAGCCCCCTCCCTGAAGCTCTAACACACACTTTGTGTGGGGCTTCCCTCTTGCCTCCAGTATCACCATCGGCGTCTAGGTGGGGAATTTGCTCAGTTTAGCTCTGATGACAGCCCCGACACACCGTTCCAAAACAAGGGCGCCTGTTATTGCTCCTCAGTGGTTTCAGGGCTGTCCTGACCCTCACCCTCATGCGGAAGGCCTGCAGTGGGTCTGAATTTCCTGGAATCACCTGCAGCTGAAGTTAGTGTTGTATAGTGCAAGCGATAGAGATGGATGGCACCCCAAACAGAGTAGACTTCAACACCCTAAAGGACTTTGGAACAGTGATGGCTCAGAAGCCAGAACTAAAGGTTGTCAGGACAGTTTCTCAGGCCATTCCAGAGCTTCCAGAACGGTGGTCGGCAAACTGGACTGAGGAGAGTCCCAAATCTGGCTGGTACTGTTACCTATAAATATCTTACTTTAAACATGTTAATCTCAAAAAGATTTCCTAAGCCACCTCTCCCCACTCAAGGCAGGCATTATCTCAGTCCTCACTTTCTATTACTGGTTAGTTTCTTAGCATAAAACCAGTGAAAAACAGGTGAATAATCATTCAGACCATCTATGGCAAGCTGAATTTGACCTATCCAACATGGCCAAAAAGATGACCACTTCCCTAGAGTTCATTTTACAAAGACTTTATTTGTGTATTATGTGACACTTACTTTGACACTTTTTCTATTATTCTAAAATCAGTATACTTCTACATCTCTGGTTTCCCTAAGTTGTAAACTTTGCATTCTCTGCTCTGTTGGTCAACTACATAAATTTTTTTTTCATTTGTACAGATGTATATACACACATACACACAGAACATCCACTACAAAACATAGGCGTCTATGTGCAAATAACTATTCAAGCTACTTGTTCAGCAAACCAGCAGACAGCACAAGTCACAATCTAAGGGACCAGACAGCCAAAGAGAAACTACAGATACTCAAGATGGAGTCACATGTTATGTGGGCTCAGAACCAGGGTCAGATTAATTTGATCACTGCTAACATTGCTTCCAACCCTAAGGTTGACTGTGACTTGTAGGCAGAATGGATCTGGGGAAGGGAATGATTTAGCAAGCATTCCATCAAAGACACTCTAATCATAGCTTCGAAGTGAGCAGAATCAAGTTTCTCTGTCATTCTTCCTGCACTCTGGTGCAAAGGTTGCTCTGGAATAGGCCTCAATGTTCTGGTTCTTGGTCATGCCAGGGAAGCCAGGTGGTCTGAGTGTCTGGCACTTGTACAGGCTCAGGTCAGAACTGTGAGAAGACAGCCATTCCAGTGCAAGGTCCCCACCTGATGGCATGCCCTTCCCTGGATCACACCGAACCTTTAATGCTTTGCCCGACTTATGAGGCCATTTCCATAACCCACTGAATGTAAGTGTGCCCGGGGTCTGAGCCAGACGATGCAGAGCCCAGTGCAGCTGGCCAGGGTATGTAGTGAGGGCCTACACTACAGGTCTAAGAAGGAGGAGCCAGACCAGCTGAGAGTCATAGTTTTAAACCCTAACCGGTTGGTGTCAAAATCTCTCCCCTAAAGGGTTTTAACATACTCAGGCAGTGAAGCTGGGTGAGAAAGACGTGACTTAATCCACAGGGAACAGAAAGGAATTTACCTTGTGCTATCCTATTCACACATTACAGGTATGGGGGAGTGCTGATGTAAAAAGATACAAGGGAGAAGGGAAGAGTTAAGAGATGGAATATAAACAGACATGGGATGAACAAAATAAAGAAAAGCAGGAGGAAAAAGAAAAGTCAAAGAATGAAAGGAGGGCCTCCCTGGTGGCCAAGAGGTTAAAGTTTTAGCACATAAAGTACTGCAGCCACTGCTGCAAGAGCTGGATCCCGCCCCAAAGGTGACCCATATGGTACTGCAGACCTCCCTGTCTTGCCTACTGCTCCCCTCAGCAGCGTACTTCAATCTACCTGTTTTGCTCCCACTCTGTCTTCTGTCTCTCACCCCTGCACACACTTCTGGTCTACACCCCAGTTCTTGTATGCATAAATAAATAAATCTTTATAAAAAATGAAGGGCGAGGCCCTCCCTGGTGGCGCAGCGGGTTAGCTAAAGCTGCTTCCGCATGCGTTCGATTCCCGCCTGCCCTGGAGGTGACCACATGGCGTGGCAGACCTCTCCTGACCCGCCCACTGCTCCCCTCAGCAGTGTACTTCGTCCATCTGCCTATTCTGCTCCCCGCTCTGTCTCTGGTGAATCCTCTCACCCTCCGCATCTCTGGCCTGTACCCCAGTTCTGTATGAATAAATAAATAAATCTTTAAAAAAAAAAAAAATGAAGGGCGAGAGTAAGTGCAACAGAATGATAAACCAAAAAGATCTGGAACAGATAGCACCAGAGCAAGCTGTGCAGAAAGGAGAAACTTAGGGCAAAAGAAAAAAGCAGTTAAAAGGTGACAGAAGGGAGTTATAGCCTTATTTAAACATCAAATGATCTCAGGAGAAGGTACAGATTCTAAGCCAGCCAAAATCCTTCAGATTCTATATTGGCAATAGGGGAGTTAAGTGGAACTTACTGCAGTCCTTGGGCTGAGAAATCATCAGTGTTTGGTACAAAACAGGGTGATGGGACACAGGTCAGTGGAAAGAGAAGGGGGCAAAACCAGACTTGCCACTGGGTTTCTAGGACCTTTCCTAGTAGAGTCAATCTGGTTGTGCAGAATTAAATACACACTCGCTCCCTTTGATTCCCATACCACCTTATCTAAAACTTCAAGTCCACATTCTTGATATCACCATTTTATCTCTTTTGCAATTATTGCATAATCCATTATAATTTTATTTATTTTTCTAGCATGTAAACTCCAGCAAGGCAAGGATTTTTGTCTCTTTACTGTTCCAGCCCAGTGCTTACATTTCTTGACCCATACAAGATGCTCAAAAATATTTCTAAAATGAAAAAATAAGTCTCTCTATTTATACCTTAACCTATTCTTCTAATTGCCTGAGAGAATGTATGGGAGAGTATTTCATATAACTCAAAGGAGAAAATAATGCAACTGGACTTCTCACAAAATCATACATGTAAGAAACAGAAATTCGATGCCCACCTCACACAGGCAAGGAAACAGGATCAGTGACTTTGTTACATATGAACGTTTGTGTTATGTCTTCGTCTCCAGCTCCCAACCCCCACCTTGCCTCAAAGCCCTAATCCCCCACTTTAATGACAGGCATTTGGAAGTGGGCCTTTGGGGGAGAGTACTGGATGAGGTCATGAGGATGAGGCGCCTTAGTGCCTTTATAAGAAGAGACAACAGAGAACTGGCTTGCTCGCTCTCTCTCTCTCCAGGTGCACAGGCCTCAGAAAGGGCCCGGCATACGGTGAGAAGGTAACTATCTGTGGAAGAGGAGGTGGGACCTCATCAGAACCCAACTCTCAGCCTCCACAACTATGAGAAAATAAATTTCTGTTACTGAAATCACCCCGCCTATGCTACCTGTTAAGGCAGAATAAGCTGTGTAATACGGTCTTTAAGTGAAAAACTTCAGGGTCCCCTAATGGCAGGGCGAGAAGTCTTATGCCAGGCCAGTTAGCTTTCTATTACACCAAGGTCTTGGGCTGTGTTTGTTTCTATATTAAACTTTAAAGTCATGACTTTCCAGAGACCTCCATCTCTACCATAGTGTGTTTATCATGTACAAGATGGATTTTCACTTATTATGTTTCCAATTATATTTCATGATCACATTTACCTTTAACTCTTTTACTGGTACACAGATGTGTTCTGGACACTTACAGCATTTGCTAAGGTGCAGGCATGAGTTATGTCTTTGGGAAACACAATCTTGAGGTGTTAAGGAGAAACAGGCAAAAAGATTTAAGTTTGTGCAATGTACAAATAAGAAGTACAAATCCACAAAAAGCCAACTGTATACAGAAAGAACAGAGTAAACAAATGATCAGAACAACGATCAGAAAAGAGGGCTTCCCAGAAGAGTGATGGCTGAGGTCTCAGTGGGATGCACACCCTTTCTTTATTTCTCCCAACTTCTAATCTAGAATCTGAACTATAACTTGACCTACAGAACAAAGGGCTTCCTGATAAAAGCAAATTCATTAGCTTGTCTAAGCTCGCTGGTGAGAAACTTAGGATGAGGGTGAAGCCAGTCTACCTGGCTGCAGAGTTCAAAACACACCAAGAATCCTAGGACCTGTCATCTTAGCTCTGAGTCATTTCATTCCATTACAAACATAACTCACCACCTCCTAGTTCTATATTCATTTGCTGAATCTCACCCTGAACTTCTTGTGCCTTCATGCAACATGAATTTGCTGCCCCGAGCACCAATCAAATTCAATCTTACCCTTCCCTCAAAAACAAACATATGCAAACCACAGCTGACTTCATATTTTATAAGGAGACTATCTTTTCCTAAGATCAGAAATAAAAGGATATCTGTTTCTACCACTTCTTTCCAACAATGTATTAGATGTTCTAGACAGAGAATTCCACACAGCATCCAAATTTAAAAGGAAAATTAAGACTACCTCTCTTCACAGATAAAAATGATGTTATATATATAAATCCTAAAGAATCCACACACACACACACACACACACAAATATTAGAGTAGCTCTTGGCGGGATACAAGCTCTACTGAAAAAATTCCATTTCTATAAATTGTAGCAATAAAAAAAATTAAGAAAGCAATTAGAAAGCTTGCTTCAGCAGCACATATAAAATTGAAATGACAGAAAATTAGCATAGTCCCTGCAAAGGATGACACAGAAATTTGTGAAGTGTTCTGTCCTTTTACTCATGGGTCAACCTGGAATCCTATTATACTAAGCTTTGAAAATAGGCCAGAAAGAGAAGATAAATACTGGATGATATCACTTATATGTGGACTTTTATGTGGATTATAGAGAAACCAAAGGATCAAAGACAAACTTTTAAACCAACTATTGAGCCTGATCATGGAACTGAGACATCTAGAGGGAAAAGGGGAGACCAGCGTGGCAAGAGAATGAAATGGATCATGGTACTCTGGGAGTGGGAGAGCTACGGGGACTGAACCTGAAGGGGAGTCACCATACTTCCAAAATACTAACAGCTATGTAAACAAAGTTCACTTTGGTTACAAGTTTTTTCCTCCACTTCTCTTTTGTCTACTGCAGTAGAATGGACCCTCAATATGTTCATGATCTAATCTCCTTACAATCTATCAATTTGTTAATTTTTTGTCAAAAAATAAAAAGACTTAGCAGATATTAAGGCTATAGATTTTTAAATAAGATAGATTACCCGGATGGGAAGAAAATTCCATTTAAAACATCAAAAGAATACCTACGAATAAATTTAACAAAAGAAACCCGAGTGAAAATTACAGAACATCACTGAAAGAAAGTAACAGAGAAAAATTTATGTTTACTGGTTGGGAGACATGGGATTGTTAAAATGGTGATACTCTGTAAGCTGAAGTGCAGATTCAATGCAACCTTGATCAAAATCCCAGTTTTGGGGGCAGAAATTGAGAAGCGCATCCTAAAATTCACATGAAAACAAAGAATTTAGACAATCCTGAAAAAAAGAACAAAGTAGGAACATTCACTTCCTGATATCAAGACATACTATAAAGCTACAGTAATCAAATCAGTGTGGGATTTCATTAAGGACAGGCATACATTTCAACAAAATAAAGAATCCAGAAATAAATCTTATTTCGACTGATTTTTGACAGGCATGCCAGGGCAATTCAATGGAGGAAGAACAATCTTTTCCATAAACCATGCTAGGACAACCAGAATTCACATGCAAAGGATTGACGCTGAACCCCTGACCCACATCACACACAAAAATGAACACAAAATGGACTATGTGTGCTAGGATAGCAGCTAGACCTATAAAAGTCTATGAGAAAGCATAGAGGTAAATCTTTTTTTGAGTTATGCCACGGTTTTACACAAGTTACACTAAAAGTATATGTGACAAAAGAAAAAATGAACTGAACTTCAAAAAAATAAAAACTTCTATGCTTCAAAAGCCCACACAATGGGTGTAAATACTTGTACGCCACCTATCTGATATGGGATTTATAATAACAAAAAAACTCTTACAAATCAACATAAAAGAATAACTAATTCACTTATTTTCCAGATGTATTTATTTATATACATTTTACACCATTGTTCATTTGTGTACAATATTTACTTTCTCCTCTCAGGTGTAGTCCCTGTAAAATCCCCACCACCAATTCAATTGTGCATCATCATGATAGTCCCTTGTGCTGTTTCCTACTTTGCTTTGACCTGTCTTTCTCCCTTCCCTACAGTGTGTCTCTAATTTACAGTTGCCTATTAATTTTGTTTATATATTTATTATTATTTTCCCGATCCCTTATTTGGATCTCTTCCATTCCTCCATGAATGAAATCATCTGATATTTTTCTTTTTCCTTCTGACTATTTCACTGAGCATAATCCCTTCCAGCTCCATCACAGTTGCTGTGGATGGCAGGAATCTTTTTTGATTGCTGAGTAGTATTCCATTCTGTGTATATATTATATCTTCTTGATCCAGTTATCTATTTTTGGGCATTTGGGTTGTTTCCATATCTTAGCTATTGTAAATAGTACTACAATAAACATAAGAGTGCCTTTTGAATTAATGTTTGTGTGTTCTTTGAATGACCCAGTTGTCAGGAAAAGACATACAAATGGTACGTAAGTAAACAGCTTACTAAGATGTGCAGTATCATCAGTCATTAAGGAAATGCAAATCAAAACCACAAGTTAAAACTTAAGGGTAGACAGAATCAAAATAATGGCAAATGATAAGCGGTGCTGAAAATGTAGAGATAGCAGAAACTCCATTTAGTACTGGTGAGGTTATTAAACAGTGTAGCCACTTTGGAAAATCTTCTGATAATTCTTCAAAATGCTAAAGGGAAAAACTCAGAGGATGGAATAGCTCCTCTCTTAGGTATCTACCCAAGAGAACTGAAAGCATTTAGTTAGAAAGTTGTACATGAAAGTTCACAGCTACAATAACCATAAAAGCCCAAACGAGGAAACAACCCAAATGTCCCTCAACTTATGAATGGATAAATGACTGGTACAACCATATAATGACTAATTAACCAGCGGTGAAACATGAAGTATTGATACATGCCTCACACAGGTGAACTTTGAAAATATTATGTTAAGCAAAAAAGTCAGTACATGGCCTCATGTATGATTCCACTTGTGCCAACTGTTCAGAGCAGAAAAATTCACAGCCAGGAAGGAGATTCTGTCTACTCCTGAGGCTGGGTAAAGAGATAGGGAGCAGGAGAAGGGAGTGACAGCTAGTGAGTATGGGTTGCTTTTTGAGGAATTAATAAAATCTAACATTAGATTGTAGTGATGGTCTCACAACTCTGAATATACAAAAAACAAATTAACTCTAATTTAAATGGCGGGATTCTATGTTTTAATAAAACTAAAGAAAATCTAATGAACAAAAAGCAAGGAGCCCTTCACCCCCATATTTTAATGACTGAAAGACAAGGTCTTTTCCTGAGACGCTCACAAGATTACTCTCCTCATCACTCCAGATGGATACGGGGCCCGTCTATATCTATCTGGGTATTATTTCAACATACACACCCAATTGTCCACATTGAGTCTGGACAGAAGAAAATGTATCCCACAGCACTGCTGTTGAGTGTTAAATTCAGAAAGTATCTGTACAGTAAGTGCTATGTAAGTTTAGTTACTATCTTCACTACCACCACCACCAGCATCATTTCTAAGTCCTTCATTCAACAATAATTACTAGGTGCCCACTGTGTAGGAATATAGCACTGTTATGTGTCATACAGAGAAAAGCAAAATGAGACACAACTCAGATTGTCCTTGCCTGGTACAGAGGGTCTTTAAATAAGCTGAGTTGCTCTTGGAGTTGACGGGGCAGTGATGTGGGACAGGCTAATATGCATGTGGACACTTCAGCCTGGACTCTGCAGTGTAGTCCTGACCACCTGTAATGGACTGTGTGCCCAGACTGTTAGCCAGAGTTGTTTGTTCTGCCCTAGAACAGAACAGAAACCTGGTTTATTCCAGGGCTGAATTCCATTTCCTTCCAGCACTTGTCCTTGGGCCTGTTCCCGACTCCCCACACCTCCCACCCATCCCAGACACATCAAGAGCCTTCCCCAGCATCAAGAGCCTTCCCCAGCGGTGGGTTCCTTTCAAAGGCGTGGGCACTCTGGCCCCCACTCTGAAACACCACCACCATGCTTCATCTTGCCCCCCTTGGGTGGAGCACGGCCTGCTCATTCCTCAAGCCTCACACCAAACACTGACAGTTTGGGGAAGCGCTCCCCTGCCTGTTCCCAGCACAGTTGCTCACCCCATCCTCCCTCTGTCACAGCACCTCTCACTCTGGGTAGTGAGTCTCTGCTTACGGGTCTCCCTTGGCTGACACACTTGGTGTTCCCTGAATGTGTTTTATTTTTCTCCCTTAACTGCCATCATTTTTACCTTTGCTGCGCACTCCCAGAAGTACACTTTGGATCTCAACACTGCGCACGATACCGCGCGATACTTTCACCTTCAAAGACACAACCTCCAGCTTCCCCTCATGCCACATTCATTCCCAAGTCAAGTCATCTGCTCCTTCACTTGTGAGTGACTTCCCCAGACCCTTCTTAGTTTTAAAAGATATATTTCATTTATTTATATGTATTAAGAACTGGGGTGTAGACCAGAGGTATAGAGAGAGGGGTGAGAGGATTCACCACAGACAGACTCAGGTCGCAGTGGCTGGTGACAGCCTTGACAGCACTGAGACTTCACTACTCCGCCCCCCCAAGCCCACTCACCAGACCTTTCTATCTTCCTTTTAGATGTCAGCTCCCCTCTGGGTGCCCCTTCCTTCTAGCCTGGGTTCTGTAGCTGACCGCCTAAAGTATCAGTCCTGACTCTCTTCTACCCCTACTCCTCACATCAAATCTGTCCAGATAACTAGTGTGGTAGCAAAACTCCTGGGTGTGGCCTTGCTTCTGAACACAGGGAGCAAAAGTCACACTGCTGTGCATTCTCACATGCAAGAGTCCAGGTCTCAGCCACTGTCGACCCTCAGTGCCTCCAATCAGAGTTTCAATAGCTTGGTCAATTCTCTTTTCCACTGACTCCAGCACTTCTCTGAACTTTTATGACTGTCAGTTTTGTATTTAAAAGCACACCCTTTCTCTACCATTAGGGTGTTTGCCTCCTACCTCACTGAATTGCGAAGTAAACTGCCTCTATTTTCTACTTTCACCTCCAAGTTCTTCAATTTATATTCATGTCTTGGCTCCTCACTAGAGGTGCCAAATTCCCTCCTTGTTCCTGACCCTTTTCCTCTCTGCTTCTCCAGTAATCCCTTCTCACCGAAATCTTCAAGACCCTTCCAATTCTAGTGGCTCTGCCCCGTCTGCCCATAAATCTACCCCCCATTCTCTCAACCTCAGGAAATCAAATTTCCCTGACCAGAAGAGTCAAGCTCCTCTGGCTATTAGCAACAAGCCCCTCTAGCTTTACCAACCAATCTCTTTGCCCCTTTCTCACCCAGACTTTGGGGAAAGGTCTGTACTTACTATCTTCATTTTTTCATTTTCCACTCCTCTTTAGCTCACTACAATATGGCTACTGTCTCCAGGATGCTGACAAGATTGTTTTCGAGAGATTACTGACCCTCACCTGTTAACAGTCCTTAAACTAAAAAGCTCAGAAGGGGACCCTCCCTGGTGGCAAAGCAGGTTAAAGCACAGCACTAAGAAGCTAAAACCACTTCAGTATGAGTTCGAGCCCCACCCAGGGAAGGTAACCACATGGTGTGGCAGACCTCTCCTGGCCTGCCCACTGCTCCCCTCAGCAGTGTGCTTCTTTGATCTGCCTGTTCTGCTCCCCACTCTGTCTCTGGTGAAGCCTCTCACCGACCCTGTATCCCAGGTCTGTGTGCATAAATAAATAAAATTTTTAAAAGGTTCAGAAGGATTTTCTTTTCCATATCTCATATAGTTGCACTCCTCTCTCTGCGTCCTAAAACATTACTCCCTCTCTCTTCTGGGCCTGCTGTTCTACATGCCATTCTGGGGGGGAGAGACTATGCTGGTGTGTTGTAACCAAATCAGGACCCTAGTGACTCCTACATTCTCTTTTAGCCCTTAGCCTCAAGTTCCTGACTCCTCTATGTCACTGTCTATGGGGACACCTCAACTTGTGGATTCTCAAATTCAACACCCAGATAACCTCCATATGCTCTGCCTTTCCTCCTCCTTAATTTTAATTCTCTCTCACCCAAGGTAGACACTCAGGAAATCAACTTGACTCTTCCTGCTAATCACACAGCTTAGTTGTACACAAAAATCCTGTCATTTGATACAGATTGCTTTTATTTCTCAATTTCCTCGCTCCACTTCAGGTATGGCACCCACGACATCGAGGTGGGACCTTCTACACCTCATTATTTTCAGCTGCGAAATGGGGCTACTAAAAGTACCTAACTCGCAGGACTTAATGAGGATTGAAGAACTATTATGCACAAAGTGCTTAGAAAAGTATAGGGTGTAGCACGCAATACATTAGCTTTTGTTACCACACAAACAGGCCCCCTCTCCCTATTCGCCATGGGGCCAATGCTCTCAGCCCATGCAGTTCTCTGTTGTATGATCTGTGAGCTACTTAAGGCAGGGGTCCTCTTTTCACTTTGCATGCCCCACAGCCACCCTTGCACTTTGGATATGCAGTAACAATGTGGCCTGGCTGCTGGTGGTCAAAAGATCAGAGTTATAGCATGTGCAGCACAGGTATGTGCAGGTCAGTGCTCTCCACTGGAGGAGAGAGCAGCACTGCTATGGCATTCTTGGCATGCTTCTCAGTGGGCATCTCCCCCGTTAGCAGAATATACCCACTCCGCTCAGTCAAGAAGGGCTACTGAAACCTGCCACATGTTTGTGACTGCATTACTGGACCCTGACCTCCAGGAATCCTCAGTTGAGGAAGGGAGGACTCTTTTCACAATAGTGTGATGGGAAAAAACGAGGTCTGTGACTTCCCAGGTCTTAGAACGAGTAGTGTGGCTATCCCTTATGTTTTCAGTCACTAATGAAACAGAGGAAGAACTTTTGATTAGATTCTGAGAGCGTTCACTCACAAATACGACTAACAAATAAGCCTAACAAGTAAGTGTCTGTGCGGATAGAATGAAGTCCTGCATCCACAGCCCTACTGCAGGTCTGGCAACATGGCAAGCAAACAACAAAAGGAAGCTACTCCCAGTGTTGCTATTTCTCTCTGATAGCAAGAGTGCTCATCTCTAAAATGAAGAGCACTGGTCTATGTGTTTTCTAAATTATACCTTTTTACAAATCAGTAACATATTATATTCTCTACCAAAGAAACCTCTATTTTCATTTACTCTACAGTGGTCTGGAAAAACATCCTTATCTGTAAAATGGGGGTGGTCCTGTATAATTAAGAGAAATCCAAAATATGACAACTAAACTACAGAGAAACAATACTATTACACACTCAGTAATGTTTACTTAGCACCTTCCCCTCACCAGGTTCTGGGAAATATGCTGTGGCTACAAAGTCAAAAGCATGCTTCCCCCTTGAAATGTATATGGCAGGACAAAGCATAAAGACTTCTTCAAGGTTGCCATCAGGAAAGAGGATACATGCAGACGTGCCTTTTAAAAACAACATTACAGCAATGGGAGTAAAGTACCTACCCATCTCACAGAGTTCTTATGGGTACAGTGGCACAATTCAAAACTAAGAGTAACAAAAAGTCAAATAGCCAGCTTCATTAAGTTCCTGACCTTACTTAGGTGATTGATATTTAAGGCTAGAAGCAAAATCGGCAGCGCTACTTCCTAAGACTGTTTTAAAAGAAAGAAAATATGGAGGAGAATAAGCCAGGTAAAGAGGTATTGCTTTCAGACTCTGAATAAAAAGTAAATGTAATGTACTCTATTGGCTCCACCAAGACTAGCAGAAAGTTCTAAAATCCCTATTTTCCCTAAAATTCAAAAAACATGTAAATTGGAAATTGAGAGGTAAAACTGGCATTATTTACAAACACCATCACTTAGAATCAGACGAAATGATTCTAAAACCCTAGGGTATTGACAAACAAATTTTGAAACTTCAAAGTGAGTCTAGCAAGACTGCAGGATACAGTCAATATACAGAAATGAATCGTATCTCTATAGATACCAACAAAAACACTGAAGTTCATATTTGAAAAGCTACCATCTAATATAGCATAAAAATAAGAACTATTTAGATGTGTAAGACCTGGACACTAAAACTCCAAAACAATGCTGAGAAAAATTAAACACCTAGTTAAATGGAGAAATAGGAAGACTGAATACTGTTAAGATACCATTTCTCTCCAAACTGATCGATGGATTCAACACAATCTCAATCATAACCCAGAGGAATTTTTATATTAAATTGGCAAGCCGATTTTAAAATCTGTATGGAAAGGAGACCCAGAGTAACCTAAGCAATTCTGAAAACAAAAGAACACTGGAATACTTTTATTATCTAACTTTAAGGCTCTTATAAAATCATAATAGTCAAACCATTGCATTACTGACAAAGATCAATGAAGAATGGTATGACCAAGTGGCTTTCCACAAAGGTGCCAACACAATTCAATGAAAACCAAAACAAAACAAAGCTCTTTTCTACAGTGTTAGAGCAACTGGACATCCATATGCCAAAATGACATAAATAACCTCTACCCTTAACCTCACATCCTGTAGAAAAAGTAGCTAAAAATAAATCAGAAATTTAAAAGCCAGAATTATAAAATTTTGAAGAGAAAACGTAGTAGAAAATCTTACGGAGTTCGAATTTGGTAAACAGTTATTTAATAATGCAAAGTACACAAAGTACAAAAGAAAAACACCAATATTTTGGATTTCATAAAAATTAAGGACTGTTGTTTTTCAAAAAAAAGTTGTATTTTACTCTATGCAAATTTAAAACAAGGTTAAAAAGACATTTTTACAGGGCCCTCCCTGGTGGGTGAAACAGCACTGTGAGGCTCTCCATAGGCACTGTAGCAAGTCACAAGTTTGATCCCCCGCCAGGGAGGGGGCCCTCATCGTGCTGCAGGCCTCTCCTAACTTGTCTGCTGCTCCCCTCAGTGGTGAGCTTCAGTAATCTGCCTGTTCTGCTCCCCACTCTTGACTCTGGTGAATCCTCTCACCCTCCCCCTACCATCACACAAACCTCTGGCCTCTATCCCAGTTCTTGTGTGTACATAGATAAATAAATCTTTTTTAAAAAGGCATTCTTACAAAAATAAAAAGTCACAGACTGGGGCAAAAATATGTATTTGACAAAGAAACTGTGTCCAGAATTCAGAAGAATTCTTACAAATCAATAACTGGCAATTAAAAAATGACTTGAAGACTAAAGACTGGAAAAAACACTGCATCAGGTTCACATGCTTGGCTAATAGACATAATAGAAAACATTCAACATCACTGGATATCAAGAATATGCAAAATAAAACCACAATAAGCTATTACTAAACACACTGGGCAGCACACTGGAACTTTCATACACTGCTTGTGGGAACTCAGTGGAAAACCACCTGACAATTTCTTACGGCATTATGACATAAACATGTATCTAGTGTGAGATTCAACCACTTTTCTCCTAGGGTTTAGATAAGAAAATGAAAACATGTTCACACAAAGACTTGTATACATGAATGTTCACAGAACCTTTATATGTAGTAGCTAAATGTCTATCAACAGGGAGATGAATGCACAAATTATCCCTAAAATGAATACTACTCAGCAATGAAAAAAAGTATCTTACAGATACAACACTGTACTGTTTCCTCACTTCACTGATTAACCTCATTAACCTCAATATTGACTAACCTCAAATAATTGTGTTGAATGGAAAAAAATCAGAAAACAGCTAGGGTATGATTCCATTTTTATGGAACTATTATGATGCAAACTAATCTACAGTGATAGAAAGGAAATCCCCAATGATAGTTCTTTGGGGATGGGAAGAGGAGAAGAGATATTACAAAGTGTACAAGGAAACCTTTGGGGGATGCTTCTTAACCTGACTAGCGTGATAAGAATCAGATGTACGCACATGTCAAAATGTATCAGATGATATACTTTAAACATATGCACTGGCTGTAGATCAAATATACCTTAGTAAAACTACTGATAAGGAAAATGGCATTAAGGAAACAGCATTCTGGGCCCACACTAGAAACTAAACAGCTAAATACTGCCTTCTCAATTACAAAAATGTAGGCACATGGGCCCTCCCTGGTGGTGCAAAGGGTTAGGGATCAGCACTGCGAGCTAGGCAGCCGCTTCAGTGTGAGTTTGAGCCCTGACCCCACTGGTGATCCACATGTCACAGTAGACCTCTCTTATCTTGCCCGCTGCTCCCCTCAGCAGTGTACTTCACTGATCTGCCTGTTCTGCTCCCCACTCTGTCTCTGGTGAATCCTCTTACAGTCTCTCTACCTCTGGCCTGTTCTGTATGTATAAATAAATAAATAAATCTTTAAAAAATAAATAAAGTAAAATGAACTTCCTATCTACCCAACCCTCCATCTTGACACTAGAGCAAGAGCTAAGGAGTTTGTAGATGGGAAGGCTGAACCACAATGCTCACATGAATAAAGCAACTGAGTGATATGCAGACAATGATAATTCAGAAGTATTCATACATAGCTTCCAACCAATGTTACATATTTACAGGTAAATATCCTCCCATGTTTCCCCATTCACTCTCCTGAGCAGCTTCAAGGAGCCTTTCTATGCCCCTAAATGCTTTCCGTAATGTGAACTGCACAATAATCTGTCCATGTACACATCAAAAATAGTAGAAAATGCAAAAGATGGCCCTCCCTGGTGGCATGATGGGTTAAAGTACAGCACCATGGGAAAACTGGGAAGCTACATGCAAAAAAATGAAACTAGATCACTACCTCTCACCATACACAAAATCAACTCGAAGTGGATTAAAGACCTAGACATAAGAATGGAAACCAAAAAATACCTAGAAGCAAAGATGGGTCAAACACTACACGACATACACTTCAGCAACATCTTTAAAGACAGAGCACCCAACGCCACAATAGTGAAGGCAAAGATAAATAGCTGGGACTACTTCAAGTTAAAGAGCTTCTGTACAGCAAAAGAGACATTACAAAAAACAAACATCCCACAGATTGGGAAAAAATTTTCTCACATAAAACTAGTGAAAAGGATTGATCACAAAAGTATACGGAGAACAGATGAAAATTAACAAAAATAAACGATCCCATGAAAAAATGGGCAGAAGAGCTAAAAAGACACTTCTCCAAAGAGGAAGTGCAGATGGCCAACAAGCATATAAAAATATGTTCAACATCACTTGTAATAAGGGAGATGCAAATTAAAACCACAATGAGATACCACCTCACCCCAGTGAGAATGGCACATCTTCAAAC
>NW_004567141.1:5857142-5878746 GCF_000260355.1 Condylura cristata
GGATGACTGGATTAAAAAAATGTGATACATACACACAATGGAATATTACTCAGCAACCAAAAAAAAGAAAAAAGAAAAGAAACACATGCCTTTTGCAGGAACATGGATGGAGCTGGAGAAGATCATGGTTAGTGAAATAAGCCAGAAAGAAAAAAAAAAATACTGATGGTTTCTCTCATAGCAGGAATATAACGTAACAGGCAAAAAAATAATGATAATGATGAACAGCTAAATACCAGAGACATTTAGTGGGGAATGGAGTCAAAAACAGCGGAGGGAGGAAAATGCACTTGACTGTGGTGGTGGCACATGAATGATTTGGTGATGGGAAGCCCAAGGGGATTGCAAATGAGATGGAAAAATGCACAAAATTATGTAAAAATAAACTATTATATATTAAATAATAATAATACAAAAATTAAATAAATAAAGTGCAGCACCATGGAGCTACCATAGCAACTACAGAATGAGTTTGACAACTGGCGAGGGAGCTGACCCACATGACGTGGCAGACCTCTCGACCCCACCTGCTGCCCCCCTCAGCAGTATATTTCAGTACGTTTGCCTATTCTGCTCCTCACTCTGTCTTTAGTGAATCCTCTCACCCACTCCCACACCTCTGGCATATATTCCAGTTCTGTATGCATAAATAAATCTTAGAGAAAAAAAAAAACAAAATGCAAAAGATGTAACACTAAAACTCTGTCAGTAAATCTCAGCAATTACAGTCTCTGATGAACCAGATGCTATGTGGGAGGAAGGGCAGAAGCCAGGTAGGAGGAAATTCACAGTTTAGTACAAGAGAGCTGTTCAAGAGAATACTGGGATTTCAGATCAGATAAATACCTGCCAGCAGAATATACTGCCCTTAGATTCTTTTTCAGGTGGTTGATATGGTGATACTTATCAAGTATTGATTTGGGCCCAGCAAACACTGAGCATTAAGGCAAAAGTAAAAATTAGTACATCCTGGTTCTGATCCAGAGAGAGAGAGAGGGGACACATTTAAAATCATATTAATAACCATCGAGGTTACAAATTTTGTCAACCAAGGAAAGCAGTCCAAATAAATGAAATAAGAAATAAACTGATAAACTGTCAGGTATTAAAAAAAAAAAGGAAAAAAGAAAAGCTGAGGGGGAAAAAATGAGAGCAATTTCAGAAGTCTTACATTCCTACTCCAGTTTGTGACAGTATGCAGTCACAGGCAAGCTGCGTGACTTACACCTTTTTCTTCGTGAGAAGCCTAATCTCATTGAAAAGATTAAATAAGACTACATGAACAAAAATTCATCAAATGCTAACAAATCAAATTCAGAACATGTCTATCAGATTCTATACCATGACAAATGAGACCTATCCCAGAAATGCAAGGCTGGTTTACAGCTGGAGCAATAGCCCATAAGCACACAGAAAGATGCTCAACATCATTAGTAATTTAGAAAATAAAAATCAAAACAGTGAGTTACTGCTTCAAATCCACTAGGCTGATATCATAAAAAAGACAAATAATAATAAATGTTGGGGAGGATGTGGAGAAAAAGAAGACTTCAGTGATTACTGTTGGAATGTAAAATCATGCAATTGTTACGGGAAAAATCTCGTAGTTTCTTAAAATGCTAAACACAGAGCTACCATATGACTGAAGAGTTCTTCAACTAAGTATACATCCTAAATAATTGCAAATAGGAACTCAAACATATACTTGTAATCCAATATTAACAACAGCATTATAATAAATCACCAAGTGTGTAAACAACCCAAGTATCCATTAGCAGATGATAAACAAAAAGTGGTATAAACACACATTGAATCAGTAAGGGAATAATGGAGTGGAAGTCTGATACATGCTGCAACACAGATGAAATCTGAAAATACGTGAAGTGAAATAAATCAGATTCAGAAGGACCAATACTGTTTAATTCCATTTATATGAAATGTCCAGCACAGACAAACAGAGACAGAAAGCAGACTAGTGGTCACCTGTAGCTGTGAACAATGGGCAATGGGGAGCGACCACTACTTGGTGCATGGTTTCTTTCTGGGGTGATGAAAATGTCTAGAATTGGATAGTGGCAACATTTACACATACTTAGGGGTAAATCTGATGACATGTGGGTGATATCTAAATACAGCTGTTATTAAAAAATAGTAAGTGAAAACATGCAAACTATAAAATTGCAAAATAATGCACAAACACAAGAGATTATTATGAAACAAATGAATGGCTGTGTATAGTGAAATCGTAAAGGTAGTAATTAAATCAACCAGTTCACTAATCCTTAAAATCTGCTCTGTTGGATGGGAGTGCCAGCCTGCTGTGTAATTTGCATCTTAATGTATTTATCTCTTAACTGTAGGGTACATTTACATTGAGTCCCTCTTCATCTTTGCCCAATAAAGTTATTTATTAAAGATAAAAGGATGGGAGAAGAGGACAACCCCCCCACAGAAATCTATACTAGTATCAAATTCATGAAATCTGTATCTCTACCATAGTAAGAACGGGGATTTTATTATCTTTTTAAAATTTTTTTGTATTATTTATTGATACAGAACTGGGGTACAGGCCTGAGGCTCAGGGGCAGTAAGCAGACTCATCAGAGACAGAGTGGGGAGCAGAACAGGCAGATCAACAAAGTACACTGCTGAGGGGAGCAGCAGGCGGGTCAGGAGAGGTCTGCAGGGCCACGGTCATCTCCGGGGAGGGGATAGAACTTACAATGAAAAGCAACAGTGGCTTGCTTGCAGTGCTGCGTTCCAACCCACTGTGCCACCAGGGAGGGCCCAAAATGGGGACTTTTAACTCAGTAATTATGTCAACCACCTCTTGTTTAGGTTACCAAACTAGCTTAGTAGTTCTTTCTGGTTGTCTCTTAAATCCCAAGTTTATCTATACCAGAGGAACTCTCCTCAAAGGTATGTCACTTCTCTGGCATCCTGAATACATTTTGAAACAGGTTAAGTATATGCTTATAAATATTAATAATTTATGATTATCAATAATTAATAATTATAATATTATAATATATAATATTAATAATTAATAATCCACAATTTCTAGACAGCACTGGCATATCAACCTCAGGTCAATAAACATTCCCTATTGAAGTCAATTAATTGCCAAATAAGACTTGGAGGTAAAATGTGAAAGATGAGATGATTCCTCAGCTCTACTAAGCTGACATTGTGGACAGCAAGCTCTCTGGTGTACGCTAAGTGGCACCTTGGAGCCACCCTTCCAGGGGAGCACTCTGCTGCTGCAGGAGTCTTAGGTCTTCCGCAGGTGACTTCTCACCAAGCGCTCTGTCCCCTCACGTCAGGGACCACCGTCTCCATCACCTTCCCTAAGACCTCTAGAAGTGGGAGGATGGAGCCCCCAATGCGAGGCAGGAGCAGATGCTGAAAGGACGGTGGCAGCCACAGGAGAAGGGACATTCGCCTGGAAGGAGAGTGAGAGAAGCCCCAATTCCAGCAGGACTCTACTGGAAATGTGCTGCCACTGGGTCACATCTGCCTGCCCTCTTGCCCAACGCTCCCTGGGGCCTTATGAGTCAGTGCTCTTTCTGCCCCTGCCAATTTATTTTCTAATCTTACAGCTATCATCTGAAAGGCTCTCCACGAGATTAATGAAGACAGACTGAGCAGCCACATACAGGAGCAGGCTCCTGTTCATTACAACAGGGAGGGAAGGCGGCCCACTCACAGGACCAAAGGCAGAGGAGCAAAGCTGCATCGGAAAAAGGTTAATTCCAGGGCTTCCCTGGTGGCACAAGGGGTTAAGGCTCACTGCAATTTTATTGGCAGCCACTGCAGCATGAGTTCTCTCTCTGACCCACATGGCACAGCAGACCTCTCCTGCTGCTCCCCTCAGCAGTAAATTTCAGTCTGTTCTGATTCCTACTCTGACTCTGGTGAGTCCTCTCACTTCCCACCCTCCCCCCACAACCTCTGGCCTGTACCTCAGTTCTTGAATACATAATATTTTTTTTTTTTAAAGGGAAAGGGGTTAATTCCAAAGCTGGAAAGAGCTGTCAGAACAGTATGTCTTAAGGAAACCTGGAAACCAGGAGAGAGGAGGAGGAAAGGGAAACTACTCAACTGAAGAGCAATCCTCTTCATCACTTCCTCACAGAATATGATGAGCACAAGTACAATATTTGGAACGTGATTTAAAGACTAAAAGCACTGTATAAATGTTTGCTCCATCAAGGATTATTATATTAAGTAAATTCCTATCTTTGCCTGGTTTATGCCTTGGTTTTTGCAACAGCACCCTAATAAAACTCACCAAGCATTTCATCAGCAAGACAGGAACTGAAACGAAGCAGGCTCACTGAAGAGCCCCTGGTGACACAAGAATCAATCTGGGGTCAGTGGCAGCTCACCAGCCGTCATTTGTAGACAGGGCCATCAGTTTCTCACCTCAACAAAGGGAACTCAAAGTTACCACTTCCAGAGATTCTTTTCTCTACCTTCTGCCTATTCTGTGCTTCTCCATGCTCGTCAGCTATTACTCGCACACTCTCATACTCAGTTTCTTTTTCCGCTGTTGGGAGAGCACTTTCTGAAAATAGCCAACCAAGCCTGCAGGGCTCCCAAGCCACTCAATCTCCAGTGGAAACAACCACAGCAGCAGAGGCAGGAGCACAGAAAGGAAAACAAAACTAAGTCCCAGATCACCAAGATGACTGTTAACAGAGAATGCAGAAGAGGTTTCATCTGAGTTCACCTCCCTCAATGAAGACTGGAAGATGGAAAGCCATTTCTGAGATCAGTGCTGCAGGGCCTGGGAGCCATGGTGACTGTGTGTTAGAGGGGCAAAACCAGACACCTCCCTCAAGCAAGAGAGGAGGCTAGAGTTGCACGCCTAGGGGTACTAGGATGCGATTTCTTTCTCTTTTTTTTTTTAAGATTTATTTATTTATGCATACAGAACTGGGGTACAGTTCAGAGGTACAGGGTGGCGAGAGAGGATTCACCAGAGACAGAGTGGAGAACAGAACAGGCAGATCTATGAAGTACACTGCTGAGGGGAGCAGCGGGCGGGTCAGGCGAGGTCTGCCGCGCCATGTGGGTCTCCTCGCTGGCCAGGGATTGAACTCATGCTGCAGTGGCCGCGATAGCCTCTCAGTGCTGTGCTGTGCTTTAACCCTTCCACCAGGGAGGGCCCAGGAATGCCATGATTTCTGTGAGCCTCAGTCTTCTCACTCTAAAGGAGAATATCACTATTATAACTATTTATTTCAGGTTGGCTTTTAAAGCACTTTCCAAAGGACAGTAAAATACTGGACAAGGCCCTCCCTGGTGGCGCAGTGGGTTAAATCACAGCACTAAGGAGCTAAAGCCGCTTCCGCATGAGTTTGATCCCTGCCTGCCCCGAGGTGACCACATGGTGTGGCAGACCTCTCCTGACCCGCCCACTGCTCCCCTCAGCAGTGTACTTCGTAGATCTGCCTGTTCTGCTCCCAGCTCTGTCTCTGGTGAAGCCTCTCACAAACCCTGCACCTCTGGCCTGTACCCCAGTTCTGTATGAATAAATAAATAAATTAAAAAAAAAACTGGACAAAATAGTACTGCTAGTATTCTTTTAGCTGGATAGAATACCATGTAAGAGAACAAAAGGGTGTGGGGCTGGGGTTTCCCTAAACTGCCAACGTATAGAATAAGGGGTTAATAAGTCTAAAAACTGCAAGAATCTTTCATCAAGGAACAACCACCAACATTTAAACACTTAAGATAACTGAAGTTATTAGAAAAAATACAATTGGAGGCCCTCCCTGGTGGCGAAACGGGTTAAAGCACACATTATGAAGCTCTCTGAAGCCACTGCAACATGAGTTTGATTCCCGCCAGGGAGCTGACCCACATGGCGCGACAGACCTCTCCTGACTCGTCCGCTGCTCCCCTCAGCAGTGTACTTTGTCAATCTGCTTGTACTGCTCCCTGCTCTGGCTCTGGTGAATCCTCTCACTGCTCCCACACCACTGGCCTGTACCCCAGTTCTGTCAGCACAAATAAATCTTAACAAAAAAAAAAAAAAAAAAAACCAATTGGAGATTTTACTCATTATTTGAGGGACCAACTGACACCTCATCATCCTAGCTCTCCTACCCACCTGTGACTATCTGGGTGTCTCTCTTTTTCTTTCTCTTTTTTCTAGTAATCTAGTAATCCTGCCCTCTCAAAATGTTAAAAAAAAAACAAAAAACAAAAATACAAGAGCAGGGTAAGTACTATGGAAGTATTTACAGATGACAGAGCCACAAGAAAAGCAACTTTCATACAAAATCAATAGGACATACATGGTGAGAGATTTAGGGGGAAAAACTTAAAAACAGATAGGGGCTCCACTGGTGGCAGCACAAGAGGCTAAGTCTCAGCACTGTCAAGCTCTCTGCAGCCACTGAGTCCCATCCTGTCTTGCCTGCTGCCCCCTCAGCAGTGTATTTCAGTCAGTCCACCTCTTCTGCCGCCCACTCTGTCTCTCGTGAATCCTTTCACTCCTGTACCTCTGCTCTTGTATACATAAATAAATAAGATAAAAATTAAAAGATAGGTAATCAAGAGAAATAAAAACATACGTTCATACAGAAACTTGAACTTGTTTGTTTACAGCAGAACTTTTCAAAATAGCCAAATGATGGAAAACAACCCAAAGACACAACTGGTAAGTGTATAAACAGAAGGAGTAGATCCATAACACACTGTTATTTCACCAGAAAAAAATCACGAAGTACTGATACCTGCTATAACACTGATAATCTTGAAACTATCATGCAGGCAGCAGTCCTCTGCCCACCTGTGCCTACGCAGGTGCTTCTTTCCACCCGCTCTCTCCCTCTGCAGGGCAGCAGCCTCCTGCCTGCCGGTGACTTGTACCTACAGGGACTTCTCTTCACTGACCTCCCTCAGCAGAGGCAGCTCCCCTCAAGGCTGCCTGCCTGCAACCATGCAGGCCTCTCAGCAAACCTGCCCCTTTCAGGCCAGTTCTTCCTGCCCACTTGTGTCCATGCAAGCATCTTTTACTCATCTGTCCCTTTCCCTAATAAATCTGTTCTTTTAAATATAAAATAAAAATATTATACTAAGTGAAAGAAGGCCATTTATTACATGATTCCAGTTATAGAAATGTCCAGAATAGGCAAATCACAGAGACAGGAAGTAGATAATGTCTGCCTGCGGTTGTGGGAAGTGACTGAGTATGCGGTTTCTTTTGGGGGTGATGAAAGTTTCTGGTATTAGATAGTGGAGATGGTTGGACAAATCTGTGAATATACTAAAAGTATACCACAACTGTACACTTTTTTAAGTAATGAATTTTATGGTATGTGAAGTATCTCAAAAGGGCTGTTAATGTATCATACCCATAATGAATCATATCTTTCATTTACTGTACAGCCACACACAATTTACTATATCATAATGGCACAAAGATAAAGTTCCCGAAGAGGTTCCAGAAACCATGTTATGTCACCCCTGGGATTTTGTTTTTCTCGCCATCTCATCATATTTACCAGTTTCCAGAGAGCTACTCTTTTCCTGTCATTAACCATTCAGGAGGCAAAGAGGATGAGGAGTTATCTTCTTAGATCCTGAATGCAAACCTCATGTCCCAAGGGGACCACAAGGTGATTTTTATCTTAACTTGAGTGACTTGATTCTCAGGGTCTAGTCCCTGAGAGTAGCTCTCACTCTTGTCAGTGAGCCTGCCATGTAGCTCCCTCACATTCGTACCACAAAGACCTGCCAGGACAAAGGACAAGATAGCACCAGGCCAGGGCCCAGAAAGCAAAGGTTTTGTTCTTAACCCCAACTCCGACCAGTTTACAGACCTCGGGTAAGTCACTCTCTATAGGGAAAACAACCACTTGCCTGAACTTCCTCAAGAAGATAATGGGCAACTAACACTTTACAAACCTCAAAGGGACTGTGGATACACAAAGGAGCACCAAAACCACTGTACTCTGAGCTTGGTCTTAAAACTTCTTCCTTTTGGTTTCTCTCAGCAGGAAGATAACGGACCAGGCGAGAAAATAATGATGAACAGGGGTGGGGTGGGGAGTGGGACCAAAAACAGTGGGGGGAAGGAAATACACTGGACTGTGGTGATGGCACATGGGTGATTTGGTGATGGGAAACCCAAGGGGATTGCAACTGAGACGGAAAAATGCACAAAAATACATAAAAATAAACTACTATAAAATTTTTAAAAAATATATAAGTTAAACTCTTAAAATGAAAAAAAAAAATAAAAAACTTCCACTCTTGGGAGCCTCTCTGGCGGCCTGGGTAAGTCTGAGCACTACAAAAACAAAAGCCCACCACAAAAAATAAAAAAAAAAATTTTTAAATAAAAAAAACTAAGAAGGGTCTGGGGAAGTCACTCACAAGTGAAGGAGCAGATGACTTGACTTGGGAATGAATGTGGCATGAGGGGAAGCTGGAGGTTGTGTCTTTGAAGGTGAAAGTATCGCGCGGTATCGTGCGCAGTGTTGAGATCCAAAGTGTACTTCTGGGAGTGCGCAGCAAAGGTAAAAATGATGGCAGTTAAGGGAGAAAAATAAAACACATTCAGGGAACACCAAGTGTGTCAGCCAAGGGAGACCCGTAAGCAGAGACTCACTACCCAGAGTGAGAGGTGCTGTGACAGAGGGAGGATGGGGTGAGCAACTGTGCTGGGAACAGGCAGGGGAGCGCTTCCCCAAACTGTCAGTGTTTGGTGTGAGGCTTGAGGAATGAGCAGGCCGTGCTCCACCCAAGGGGGGCAAGATGAAGCATGGTGGTGGTGTTTCAGAGTGGGGGCCAGAGTGCCCACGCCTTTGAAAGGAACCCACCGCTGGGGAAGGCTCTTGATGCTGGGGAAGGCTCTTGATGTGTCTGGGATGGGTGGGAGGTGTGGGGAGTCGGGAACAGGCCCAAGGACAAGTGCTGGAAGGAAATGGAATTCAGCCCTGGAATAAACCAGGTTTCTGTTCTGTTCTAGGGCAGAACAAACAACTCTGGCTAACAGTCTGGGCACACAGTCCATTACAGGTGGTCAGGACTACACTGCAGAGTCCAGGCTGAAGTGTCCACATGCATATTAGCCTGTCCCACATCACTGCCCCGTCAACTCCAAGAGCAACTCAGCTTATTTAAAGACCCTCTGTACCAGGCAAGGACAATCTGAGTTGTGCTTTTCTCTGTATGCCACCTCTTGACTCTCAACTCTCCTTTAACCCTGTCACATATTCCCCTTCTGCCTTTCCCACAGGAGTTATGAACCCAGATTTTTATTAGATTCAGGAGGGAGGAAGAGAAAAAGTAGCAGTTATATATTTACTCGCCTGTCTTTCTTCAGTAGAATGTAGTTTATAGTGTGTCCCCCATGCTGGGAGCACAGCCTAACATGAACATATATTTAATGAATGTGTTGAATGAACAAGAAATTCCCATATCCCAGACCAACAAATGGCCTAATGAGGGAGTGGTGTCTTTCCCATGCCTTCTCAGTCTTTTTTTTAACATGCCAGGCCTCAAGTTCATGACTGGTACAAAGCATCAGCTAAAGCACAAACAACTATTTGCCTCCCCATACTACGCCCACCTAAGAACACTTGGATTTCTGAGTGCTCAACTGAATGAATGATCTAAGCCTGATCCTGGGGCTATGAAACCCTTCGGCACAGGAAGTGCCAGGCCCTTCCCTACCAAGAGGCCTTGTGTCCCCGCCCCACTTTGCTCTCCCTCCTCCTTTCCTGCTCTGGTAGCCTCAATTCCACAGTCAAATTTCTAGGGGCTGTTACTGGTTAGATTTTAACTGACCCTTTGTTTTGGTTTTCTACATAACTATGGGGGAGGATGTTAGTTTAATGTGAAGTTATAAAAGCTCCTAAAACCCCATCATTTTAAAAGATTTCTGGCAGAGAGGATTTTTTTGCACCTCTGACAGTGTTAGATGGAAAAAGAGCTAAGGTTTCAGACAGGAGTCTGGAAATTTTGCTTTAGTTAACTTCCCACTTATTTTAACTATTATTTATGGAAGTCTACTGTATGGCAGGTACTAGGTTAAGTGTCATAGTTAAAGAGTGACCAACCCTTGCCCCTAAGGTGTTCACAACCCATTGAAGAAATTCATAACAGAGTGGAGACACTGTTGTAAACCCTTGGGGGCACAAGAAGCACTAATTTCAGTAGGAGTGCCTGTTGCAAGGCAGAAGTTCTCCAAGTACCGACCGCTGGCGAAACCATTAGCGAAAAGTGTCACTAGCAAAAGCGTCACATGCTAAGCAGGTCAATTCTTAGGCCCCAATCAAAATTACTAGGTCGGGAATTTGGATACCAGGCCCAATAATTTGTATCTTAACAAGCTCCTGGCTAATTTTGATGCATGTGAAGGCTGAGTAGCTCTCACTTTAGGCAACCTAGTCCTTCCTTAAAAAAATGAACTCAGACTCCTAATCACAGCAACCAGGAGCTACATTCTTATTCCTTTCTGACCAACCTCACAACTTTTCTCATCAACCCACTGCAACCTTGCCAGAGGTCGTGAAAATCCTCATGGGCTAAATCTGTCGCTCTACCCACCCCTCTCCTCCCTCCCAGGGCCATCTGACACTTCTGACCATTCCTTCCCTCACCTCCAAGACTGCATGGCTCCCTTCTGCTTCTCTTTCGTCAGCCCCCCTCCTCTGTGGAGCCCTTCCTCTCCCTCTCCTTTGACTGGAGGGCCCTCGGGGTCCTGTCCAAGCCCCTTTTCATGCTATCCCTGCTTTGTGCTAGTGTCCAGATGTGGGTGACCTGCAAAGTGATTGTCTGGCTCAGAATACCCTTCTGACCTGGTCCAGCTGCAACTGCGCATCTTCCCGGGTGCCCACAGGCACTTTCAAAAATAAGCGTCCTGTCCCTGAAATCCTGCTCTAGAGTTCCCCTCCCACTGAATGTTGTCCAGCAGTGGAGCCAGTAAGGGCAGTTAGTAAGGGCGCTATCTCTGCCCCTTCCGGTCCTCTCCCCCGCATAACCACTGACTTCACCTTTCACTTTTCATCATCTCCAATGTCACTTCTCTAGTAGAGACCTCCCACATCCTCCTGCCCAGACTGCCAGTGTTTTCCCAATTCAGCTTTCCTCTCTCCACTCATTCTTCCAATTGCAATGTCCACACTGCTGCCTGATGATTCTGCTGTTCTCAATGCATATCTGACTATGACCTACTGGAGTCTCCAAATGGTTGTCCCAGGCCCTTAGGATGAAGCCCAAACCTCTAGCAGGAGGATCCTTAGGTGCTCAGAACTAGCAGGTGCTAGTTCCCTTCCAGTTTCATTTAATTAGCTGCTCTGCGGTTTCGCTGTAGCTCACAGCCTTTCTAACAGCACCATCTCCTTTCTTGCCTTCGGTTGGCTGCGCCATCCCTCTGCCTGGATGTTCCCTCTCAACTCTGGCTCTCACTTGGGGCCTCAAGTTAAAGGTCCCTTCCGCTAGGAACTATTCTGCAGTGCCCCTCCCTATTTTGACTGATATCAGGGGAGAGAGCTCAGGAAGCTATCCTACACTCCTGCTTACTTCTACCTCCCCCACAAAACCATAAGCCTCCTGCGGGCAGGATATGCAACTCAGCTCGAGCAGGCTTCCCAGTACCACGAGGAGTACCAGTCAGTGGAGATTTGTTAGTTGGACCAACCTTCTGACTTGAATATTCCTAAACCTGAGCCATGTTCCTGTGAGGACACTAAAACCCTAGTTGTTTTTTGCCCCCATCCCCAGAGCTCTGAGGAGAAAACAGTCTGCAGTTCTAGCCTCATACAAGGTCCCATTCACAAAGCTATTTACTACACTCTCTCCAGCCACCTCCCCCCAGAACAACAGTGGCCTTTCTCTGCAGCAGCAGTCTCTTGGAGGGAAGCTTCTGAGGGCCCTGCTCTGGGAAATGAATGGGGCCAGCCTGGGGCAGGGAGGACAATAGCAAGGCGGGCCTTGTACCGCAGACCCCTGCAGGGAAAGGCAGCTCCGAAACCAGGCCACCAGTACTCTCAGTGGCTGAAGGCAAGCAACCCTAACAAGGCTGCTCTGTCCCCAGAAGAAACAGCAAGTGCCCAAGACCTAGCACCCAGAGAACAAGGGGAGTTTCTGGTCTCAGTTCCTGGCAGCAATGTTTAGAGTTGCTTTCTTGAAATCCCTTGGCTGGGTGTGGAGAGAACTGGAAATGTCAAGAATGAGCTACAGTTTCCAGTCAGGAGATAACAGGTAGGATACACCTTGCATGAGGACAACAAAACTGGGCCATAGAAGACACTGCAAAGAAATGAAGAGACATGACTGCTGAACCCCAAACAACAGGATATGATACCATAACTAACAGAAAATAGGCAAAGAATAGAAGAACTAACATTTATTAGTCTATCAAGTGCTTGGTAACCTGCTAAAATTTTTACATAAGGTGTTTTATACAAACAAAAGACATCGAGTCCAACTGCTATGTGCCAAAGGGATGTTCAGTAACATAAAATGTAGTTTGATGGCTTTTTTTTTAAAGATTTTATTTTTTGCATAGAAGAACTGGGGTACAGGCCAGAGGTGGGGGGGGGGGTGAAAGCAGAGACAGAGTGGGAAACAGATCTACTGAAACACTGCTGAGGGGAGCAGCAAACCAGACAGGAGAGGTCTGCTGTGCCATGTGGGTCAGCAACCTGGCCGGGGATCAAACTCATGTCCCAGTGGCTGGCAATAGCTTGACAGAGACTTTAACCCCTGAGCCACCAGGGAGGCCCCCCACACCCCAGTTTGATGCTATTAACCAGAAAAGGTTTCTGTGAAGGAAATAAATCTGGGGGAGGAGGGCTCTAGGAGGAAGGGTAGAGCTCATAACGAGTGTGTGCAATGAATGACGTGGCCACGGAGAGAGGCTGGCTGACTATCCAAAGCAGGGTAAAGCACATATGACCTAAAGCATGTAAGGGTCATGTAACACCGATAGCTAGTGAGAGGTGGACTGACCTGAAGGAAGATGTCAAGGATCCTGAGTTGGGAATTGGGCTGAATGTTTTACATTTTTAACAACTTCCCAGGTGATACCAACACTAGGAGTTCATACTTTGACTGCACTGCCTTAGACAGCTGGGCTCTGAATTAAACTAATTCTCCTGTTTTTACAACAGAATCTTTGTTGTCTATTCCAGGGTTTGTGTGTGTGTGAGAGGGGGGTTTCTAAGCAAAGAAGGATTCACCTTAGGATGATGATTTACACACCTGATTTCCCTTTTTATTGATGTATAATTGACATACAATGTTATACTAACTCCACATATACAACATGATTCAATATTTGTATACAGTTGACCAAGGATACATGAAAAAGATGCTCAACATCTCTAATTTTCAGGGAAATGCAAATTAAAACCACAATGAGCTATCACCTCACACTGGTAAGAAAGGCTATTATTCAAAAAGACAAGAAAAAACAAGTGTCAGCAAGGATGCAGAGAAAAAGGAACCCTGGGCACTGTTGGTGGATACAAATTGGTGAAGCTACTACAAAAAACAGTATGGCAGTTCCTCTTGAAATCAAAAACAGAACTACTAATGTGACCCAGCAATTTCATTGCTGCATATTTATATGAAGAAAGTGAAGGTGGTATCTCAAAGAGATAAGCTCACCGCGTTTTCACTGCAGCATTAGTCATAATGCCCAAGGTAGGGAAACAGCCTGACGTATCACCGAGGATGAAGGGGTAAAGAAGAGGTGGTTTACATATATTTAATGGAGTTCTACTCATGCACCTAATTTTTAACGACTGTGGTGGGTTTGTTCAATGTTCCCAGAGTCACAGCTGTCATTCTTGAGTTTAGAATCAACATGGGCCTGAGCTCTCAAATACAGGCCTTCCAATGGCAGCCAGTGTTCAGACCAGTCTGGGGTATTTGCCAAGCCAAATAAATGTCTTATCAAGACTCCCCATATGTTGGCACTGTAGAATTCACAAAATGCTTTAACACAAATCCTGATCACCCAGCTGAGTGGGGCTCACAAAAGATCTGCTCACTCAAAGTCCTATACTCTCTAATGCTACTAGGATAGTTCCGGCACAGGTATTCCTCTAGCCCTGGATTGTGGTCTACTAGGTGGGAGTGGGGTATGATTAACTGACCAGGATCGTGCACATACATGCTAATTTCCAACCATGATCCAGTATCCTAAAGGAACTTCCTTTCCCTCCTTTCCAAAGGCTGCACCAAAGAACTCCAGCAATTTGATAGAAATGGTCTAATCTAAGGGTCTTAGCAACATAAATATCATTCAATATGCAGCATTCAGTGAACTACTGGGCATGAGCAAGAGACAAAGTCAGTCAATGATGATGGTCCCTTGATGGTCTTATGAGAGTCATATGAGCAGTTCTCAAAAACTTGAGAATCAAATTTGATTCAGCCTTAACACACCTTGCTGATTTACCTTCCATATGGTTTTCAAATCTTATTCCTCTTCATGGTTCCCACAATATCTTAGGACATCTGTGTTCTGAATTAAGTAAGTTCTCCTGTTCTTACAAAAGAATCTTCCTTGCTTATTCCAAGGGGGAAAGGGGGATGAGGAGAGAGCTGAGCAAGCAGGATCCACCTTAGGATAAGATCCTGCATATTTGATTTTCTTTTTTATTTGTGTAACTAACACACAACATTATACTGGTTACAGGTATACAACATGATTCAGTATTTGCATACAGTTGGTCAATGGGTACATGAAAGGATGTTCAACAACTTTAATTCACAGGGAAATGGAAATCAAAACCATGAGACATCACCTCACACAGGTTGGGAAGGCTATTATCAAAAAGAGGAGAAATAACAAGTGCTGATCCTCCCTAGCCCTTAGGATAAAGTCCAAAACCTCTACCAGGAGGATTTTCAGATCCCAGGCTCCTAGAAGCATTAAACTAATTGCTCTGTGTTGTAAAAACTGGTTCACCCTTGTGGTCCCAAACTCTCCAGAAACCTACATGTTAGTATCAGAATTCTCACTTTAAACACTATTTAACTCACCATGTAATACACCAACCTCCCTTTTTCCTATCACCTCAGGTCTCAATACCTTTACCTGTTCCCTCTTCAGCCCCCCACTCACCTTGTCAATCTAACTTTTCTTTTGTCTATAAACAAAGACCAACAAACTGACCGTCCCAAGATCACACCATGCACAGTTGTCCCAGAACCTTTGCTGACGCTGTTCTCCTGGTCTGAGAAGACCTAGTCTCTTGGTCTCCTTCTTCCTTTCACCTACATAGTTGTAACTACTGCTGACAATTCTAATGAGCACCAACTTTCTACTCTTCTCTAAATGTACCTTTTTGGTAAACATCAAGATTCAGCAATTACATACTATCTTTTTACTGTTTTGTGTTGTTTCATCAACAACATTTCCCAACAAGAATGCAAGCTCCACATTCCTGCACAGTATCTATCAGAACACCAAGAACTAGCAGAGCAGGGAGTTATTTGATAAATATCTGCTGTGCAACCGAGCGCAAGTGCCACGGGTCAGAGTCACTGCTAGAAGCCAGGCCATGAATGGTGAGCCTCCTTACCATTTTGTAACAGCTTCAAATAAAGTAAGAAGAAAGGATTAGAAATCAAGAAAATCACTTCACTCAGACTTTTCAAAGTCCCTGTTCAAATATTCATATCTTAGTTGATTCTTTAGAATGAGAAGGAAAATCTTTAAATGTCAATAAAAAATTAGAAAATTAGTAGTGATATTAGAGACTATACTGAAACCTGAATTAAAAGAGAATGAAAGTTAAATTGTAGCAAAGGAAAGTTTGGGATTCAAACAAAGATTTAATTGTCGAACTCACTGAACTATCTTCTGGAAACTATCACTGAAAATGGGAGTCTTAACTGGTACAAGAGACAGCCACATCCTATCTGGAGTCAAGGGGAAAGCACAAAGCGAACCCGTAAGGCTCACAACTTTGGTGAGTTTTCCCTCAAGCCCGTCCCAGTGGTTTAGTACTGCAAATCTGGGTGTTCTTTCAGTTAAACACCTTCCAAGCCCTACTCCAACTGTATAAAGGGCCATGGACTTCTCAGCCCCTCCCCGCTCCCATTTCATCACATAGCTCCCTAATCTTTTCAAACTTTCATTTTCACTGGTTTTCAGGAAGGTCAGATAAATATTCCTGGAAAAAAGTCCTGGCTCACTGGAAGAAAGGACACAAAGCATTAAGTTTTCAGCTCAAAGAACAAAACAAGAAATCAAATCTTTGAGGTTGGCTAGCATAACTGACCCATCTATTAGCTCAGACCCCAGTGTTCTTCCCTAAGAACACTAATATCCTTCCATGGAAGAGCTAACATGTCTTTTAATAAATTAATGACTACTCTCTTCTTTTGAGATCAAATTCTGTGCTCTTTGGTGCTGTTTACCCCCATGTGGTGAAGGAATTACCTTGGATGCCACCTATAGGTCACTGTTTTGGGTCTTTTCCCAATGGGTGATTGAGAAAAGAAAGAATACAGAGTCTGTGAGGAAAGGAGTTTCCAAGTCACACGATAAATATAGGAACTAAGCTTCACACATCAACAGATTTTTAAAGGTATCATCACTAAGATACGAAGCAGATTCAGTCTCTGTGGTTACAGTGCCCCTCGGGTTATGAAGTCAGTTAGTAAAGTCCTTTCACATCAGGACCCCAGAACCTCAAAGTTGTTTCCCAAGCACACTCTACTCCAGTGAGGATATGCTTCCAGAACTGCTGTCTTTATACTAATCTGGGAATTAGCTCTGTGTCTCTTATTTCTCATGAACTTTTACTGTCATTAAGTTTTCATATTTTTTGTCTATCCTCCTGAATGGGCAGACAGGAATCCTGACAGTTCTTTGACCAGTTTAAAAAAGCTCAATGTTAATCAATGGTCCACTCAAATGTTTTTGAGTATCTAAAGTCTGTCTCACACAGCAGTAATGGTGATGAAAAGCCAAATACTTATTCATCTGTACATCCACTGCCTCAGTTCACCACAGTTCCAGACAGGGGAGGGTACATCCTGGAGAACACTCATCATTTCAAGAGTCTAACTGCTGTTAGTGCTAGATGGTGTCACTTGGATGATCATCCTTCTGAACTAGGAAGAAATTGAGGATTTCTTGGTCTCAGAGTTCACAGAGCACCTGAAGTCCAGGTGGGAAGAGTGAATAGTTGGAGGTGCAATGCACCCTGCACCCCCTCCACTTCTCAGATAAGCCCAGTCTCTCAACCTCTTCCCTCGAACTCCTTCATATACCTCAAAGGAGATTTTGCCTCTTTTTTACAGAAAGGTTCACTGGGGAATGGTGACACTTGATAAAAAGGTGCCTGGTGAAGAACAGTTCCTGAGTCTTAATTTATACTGGATTAGGAAAATCTTGTTTCTAAAATAGGGAATGGCCCAGAGATCACAAAACAAATACTTTCCATCCCCATTCAAGTAGTCAAAGCTGCTCTCATTCAACAAAATTCCTGGGGTGGAGATTCAATGATCTTCCTCTTCTCAAATTCTTCTAGATCATCACCCAACCCTGACACTGCAACAGTGTGCCTTCTTTTTGACCAAGCATTACTACAAAAAAGCCTGTTCGCTCAGGTCAAATTCTTCAAAGTCAATGCAAAAGTCTTTCAGTCATCCTTAATTTGTTTTGGACTACTTTGATTTTGATAAGCAAAATCAAATCTGTGAGTTTATCATCTAAATTTATATGGAGCTTTACAATTTAGAGAGCATTCTGAAATATATTATTGTATTTTATTTGCTTCTTTCAATAGCCCCATGAAAGCAATGCCATCAATGCTGTGATCTTCAAATGACATGCTAGCTGAAAATGTTTGAGAACTGGAAAGCACTTCACATAAATGAGTTATTGCTCTACATATGAGGAAACTAGAGGAGGCATGTGACTTCCCCAAGGTCACATAGTTAAGGGGAAAGCCAGGGCTCAAACTAAGAACTCTAGGATTAAATCTAGTATTTCGCCCGGCTTGGTCTTCACATGAGCTAACTAAAAGCTTTTTTATGGACACACACCCAAACCCATCTGGTCATCTCAAAAACACATGCAAGGAGAACTAGGCAAGTGGATATAAAAACTTAGCAAGCTCAGTACCATTCCTGTAAAAGTATTCCGAGTGCATTATCTTTGCTTGTAATAGCAAACATTTTTAGAAACCTTGAAAAGACTACATTAATGGCAATATGTTATGCAGTGACAAAAGGGGTAAGATACAAAATACTTATACTTCTTTAGTCCATCTTTCAGCAACAACAATTAACACTAAAAAGTAAAGACACCTCACAAATGTTTCATATTTCTATGAAACAGACTTATGCCCTGAGAGGGTATAACACACCATCCTGAAAGCCTTCTCTAAGTGGCCTTACCTGCACTACATTTGAAATTAACATATGAAAGTTTAAACCATCTGAAATGGAAGAATTTATACTTGCTGACATGCTAATTTATTCCACAATTCCTTCATCAAATAGTCACTTGAAGCAGTTACCCCTTGCAAAGCTAGACAATAGGATATACCAGAAGAAACCAAACATGGTTGCTGTCTTGATGGAACCCAGTCTAGTGCTGCTTTTATGTAGTTCTCAGGAGTCACGTACCTTACCTAGTTCCTCAATTAGACTGAATGCTCTCTGGAAGCAAGAACTGTATACTTGAGTTTTCTGAAACACACTAACAGCACCTATGCTAGTCTTTCTACAGACCAAACTGTTAAGGAGACTCTTGACTCCATCATCTACAACATTTTTTTACAGTCTTTCCCTCCAATATGGTGTAAGATTGTGAATTATTTAAAATTTGTAGGGTCCTGAACCAGTCAAGTGGCAAGATTCAATGCAAACTGAAGGGGACCCCAAACCGGCTCTAATGGGGAAGACAACTGGCTTGTAGAATGCTCTCATCTTGCCAGGTGTAGTATCTCACAGGAGAAAATGGTGCTCTGACTACAGAAACTACAGGTGCCAGTCTGTAGTCTGTTGTTGTTAGCAAGTAAAGTATATCCTGCCCGACTGCAAAAAGAATACAGCAGTGCTTCCATGGACCACAGGACAGCCAGATCAGGGTGCAGTTACAACAGGATTCAGAATCAGCAGACCTAATTCTTGAGTCCAGAATCTGACTGACAGAAATGAGGTTAAATCACACCGGGCAAGGCAGGAAGCTTCTCTGAACCTCAATTACCCCTTCTGTGAAATGGAAATAATCACTGACTTGTCCACCTCACAGACTTATCAGGAGGCTCAATTGAGGTATGTTCTACAAAAGCACTTAGGAAATCCTACCATGCTATAGAAATAAATGTTGGAAAGACTTGAGGAAAGAAAAACCTCAGCCCAGGAATCCTCACTACCCCCTCCTGTTTGCACCCCCTGACACCTGGGTCTCCATCTTTTCACATCCTTGAATTCAGACATAATTCACATCCAGTTCTTAAAAAGGCAAGTGCATTAACTCCAATCTCCATAGGGATGAAAAGAGAAGCCAGCCATGTAACCACTTCCACTGTTTGTCTTTACATGCCTTAGCTCTCCATTTCTACAGAGAGGCCAGCAGAGAAGGAAGAGCCATTTGAACCAGCCACACATACTTTTTTGTCCTTTACATCTGCCTTCTGTCCACTGCCAAGTCAGGATCCCATCTGCAGAGTGCTGAACTAATCTAAATAGGACGGTGAGGCAGTACACAGATTAGTGTTTGTGAGAGATTATATGCATTTTAAGCCACATTCCACAGCCAAGAAGAAATTATTAGCATGGATAATCAAAGGTTATCTGGATGTGGAGAAAGCAATCACTCCCTTGCAAATATTCCTCCCTAGCTCTCAATATTTTTTCCAGGTCTAATCCTTTCATCTACTTGGTCAGTCCTCTAATCACCCATTCATCCAGTTTGGATGTGTGAGGCACCTCCAAAAACCCTCTCTCAGGATTCTCAAGGAGAAAAGGTTGGGCTAGGAAGGGAAGAGAAAAGGAAAGACAGTGTACAAAGTTGTAAGTGCAGTGTTACCAGAGATGGGGAGGTTGTACAGACTGTTTGAGGGGTGGGGAGCAAAAACATTCTGTGACAGGGCTCTAAGGGCCAGTGCCTCTGCCCATGAGGCCTAAGAACCCAAAACAACCCCTTCCATCTTGGGAGTGGGAAGGCCCATTCTGCAGAGTCAAGCATATGAAGAACAGCTTGGAGGACTAAACCTAGAACATCAGGCCCCTGGCTGGTCTCACCTTAAACCCTAAGCTGGAAGAGGCCATTCCCAGACCTGAATGGGTACAAAGGGTGTTTCTATCCTCTCATTCAGGCCAAGAACATGCTCCTTACTGGAGAAATGGCATCCACCTCTTCCATAAGCCCCACCATTCCCTAACAACCAGGCTGTGAGGTCCATTCCCCCACTAGGGCCCTTCCCTTCCCCCCAACACCTAAAGCCAGTTCCAACCCCCTCCTTGGGGAGCTCATGTGACCAGCCTGTGCAGCCTCCAACCCCCTGGGCTGGTAAGTTAGGGACTCAAATTCAGCCTCCAGGCTGGCAAAAGTCAAAGGTGGCTGGAAGCATTTCCCCCTATTTCTCCACCGCAGTTGGCTTCACTGTAGTTCATATTTAAAAAACACTGAATCAGAAGATGTGTTGGAAGGGGGTGTGGGGTGCCTATAAACACACAAGCCCAGACAGTCCCTGGGCTTTGGTAAGACCAAAGCTTCTACTCCAAGACCCACAGCCCACCCAAACCCTTCTCTTGCAACCTTTTATCAAAATGCAATACCCTCCCTCCCAATCCTCCCCTAAGTGTTGAAAAAAAGCCATATTATTAGCCAACCTACCTGTCTATACTCTGGGGTAGCCTTACACTCATGGTTTCTTGGTGTCTCCACGGCTCCAGAATCCAGTAGTTTTGATGTCTTGATCAGGAATGAATTGCTTGCAATTTTTAAGAAAGATGAGAGGAGGGCCTCCTTGAAGACTCAGTCCTTTTCCCGAGGGTTCTCAGGACCCTGGTAACTGAAGCTCCGCTCCACTTGTACCAGTTAACATGGTCTCCTTTCTTAGCCCCTCTTCCCCTCCCCCCCTTAAAAAAAAAAAAAAAAAAAAAAACGAAAGAAAAAGAGGAAAAGCTACGACCTTCTTCGAAACCAAAAACCCAACCACAAATCTCTTCAAGGTTAGCGCTATGGGCTAACAAATGAATCACAGGAAGAATGTGACTTCAAAATATCAGTCTTAACTGCAAAACACAGATAAAACCCATCCTTTAATCCAGTTTCCCCAGCTGTTGGCAAGACAGCCTCAAGCTCCAATGGGGAAAAAATTCTCTGTTTTCCAATGCCTTAAAAAGACAACAAATATATTTGAGAAAATTTAAAAAAAAAGGAAAAATAAATCCGAATTGACACTTGGAGAAAAAAATCTTCCAGCTGATTTGCACCGTGAAAAATAAATAAAACCATACACTAGTATGTACACAACAGCACTCCAAGCCCAGTGCAACCCTGGGAATCAAAATTATGAATTTTTTTTAAAAAAAGCTCTTACACGAAAGGTTTTGAAATTCTCCAATGAGCCAATCGCACCAAAAAAAAAAAAAAAAA
>NW_004567141.1:5879885-5894507 GCF_000260355.1 Condylura cristata
CGCGGCCCCCGCCGCCTCCTCACCGCGGGCGCCGGCCCCCTTCCCTCTGCACGGCACACGGTGTCCCCCTCCCCCACCGCCACGGTCCCCGCTCCCGGGGCCCCGTCCCCACGCGTGAGCTTTTACCTCGTTGCTTCCACCAGCGTCGCCCCTGCCCTCCCACCGCCGCTGGTCATCTCTACCCCGCCTCGTTTCTCATCTCAATTTCAGTAATTTGTTGCAGCCGCCTTCCCGGGTGTCAGGAGCTCTCGGAACCCTTTCCGCCCTTTTTTGTGGCCCTCCCCACGAACACCCTCTAACAGGGTGGAAGGAGACCCTTGGCTTTCCCCCCTCTGCTTGGTTTGGGCATATACCCAGTCGTGTAAAGAGTTTTTGAACTCGACGGAAAATCCGTTCAAGGACAATTCTATTTTCATAACTCCCTCTCATAATCAGTGTTTAAATCTTTCCGAGTAACATGACTGAAAGTCCCAAGCATTATGATTAAAAATAATTCAGATAAAAAGGAAACGTTTTCATTCGGACTGGGGCATCTGTCTTGATTTTCCTCCCTAGGTAAATGCTATTGTAAAATAGCAGGCAGTGCTCTGTTTGTACACATTCTCTTCCTTCCAGGTTATCTCCATTATTCTTGGGTGCTGTATGCGTGTATCTTTCCCCCTTACCCAACCAGAGTCAAGTGACTTTAGTGTTAGAAGTGGTGGGTTTGCAAAAGGCAAGAGAAAAAAGAAAAAAAAAAAACAAACTAATAAGCATCTGTTGAGGACTTAGAATGAACCTAGAGCTTCCCCTCAGTTACACCAGGTACGGATTGGCAAATCAAAAGGCCTGCTGTCTTCACTCTGAGGCCAGAACGCTCAAAGATGAGTTCTGTCCCTATCCTGTCCAAATAGCTACTATTTGTCCTTTCCCATACTTCCTGCGAAGGTGAATCCCAAGTGTGAACACTTAGCTGTGGTGAGAAAGCAGTGGTCACCAAACTTTTTTCTTATGCTTTCTTAATATGTGTATTTCAAATAATTATTTACATGTATTTTATCATATTACATGCCTTCGAAAACATGCCTTCGAGTAGAAATATTAAGAGATTGTAATTAAGATATAGTATAATGAAAAGATACTTCTCAAAAAGGTAGATGTCATTCTTTTACTGGTTTTTATTTTTAATTGCAGTAAATTGCATGCTATGGTGTTATAACTATAGGTCTCAGATGTTAACACTGAAAAATCAAGTATTTGCAGGGAGTATGGGAAGGGAACAAATAGCAGCAATTTGAACTCATCTTTGGGAGTTCTGGCCTCGGTGGTGCATTCAGTAACTTCACAGCACCATGCTACCACCATGCATTTGCCCACCAAAGAGGGAGATTTGAATGGAGCAGAGCATCTTTGGGTGCATTTATTAAACGGTGATACTCATTTTTCTTCTCCAGGCTGCAAAGGCTTTTAATTGAAATTTAGATTTTAACTAAATTTAATTATTAAGTCAGTCATCCTTGAATGATTGGAAAATTTGCATTTCATGTTTTAACAAATGGGCTCACACCCACTAAGAAGCTTCCTATAGATTTTAAAAACATTTTCAAATTCTGTTACCTAGTTTTTCAAGTATACAGATAAAAGTTTCTATACGTGAAGAATATTGGTTTTGATGATTAATAAAATCACAATATTGGAAACATTTCCCATCATAAAGTTTCAAAATGCCTTTTCCATAAACATGAGTTTCTTTAGAAAAACAATTTCTTCCCCAATTGTTAAGAAAATCTTCACCTTAAGAGGACAGATTAAGTGGACTTTTGTTGTTGAAAACAAGTGCTAGAAAGCATACTCTTGCCAGTCATTTCTCATCATAGAACATTGTAAAATAAAAATGTGTCTGTCCTCTAAGTCCATTATCTCGTTTTAGGCTTTTCCCAGGAGATAACCAATGAATCTCTGCAGAACAAAGATTTTCATGGCCCTTCTCCCTCTTTTACTCAGAATTGTAAAGTTTGTAGCCATTAACAGGCTTATTCTTGTCCGGTGATGACATCTACTATGGGTCTAAATGTGGTATTACCAAAGTTCCTGAAACATCTTACATACTGTATATAACAGATGACTTCTGAAGTAGAGAACCAGTGGACTGGTAGTCAAACTAAATACTAAAAATTAATAAAGTTGAGGGACCCTTCCTGGTGGCGCAGTGGGTTAAAGCACAGCCCTAAGAAGCTAAAACCACTTCAGCATGAGTTCCATCCTCCACCCCGGAGGTGAGAGCCACGTGGTGTGGCAGATCTCTCATGGCTGGCCTGCTGCTCCCCTCAGCAGTGTACTTCGTCCATCTGTCTGTTCTGATCTCCCCACTCTGTCTCTGGTGAATCCTCTCACGGCCCCTTACCTCTGGCCTGTACCCCAGTTCTGTATGCATAAATAAATAAATAAATCTCCAAAAAAATTTTTCTTTAATGCATAAAGTTTAAATATTTTTGCTATAGTTCAAAACTATTTCAAGTGCATTCTTAACTTTTCCTCTTGCACAGCAGTGCATTTCCGTGCACAGGCCTCTGAAGCTCATATACAATCTCTGAAGCAGGCAAGTGAACTATTGACTTTCAGTGTAGAAGAAGAAAGAAAAAGTCTGTGCCCAAGATGGACTAAGAAGTGGGAATCTGGAAGCAACTATTGGTTAAAGGAAAGAACACTGGCTGAGTTTGTTTGGGATTGTGCTCCTTTCTAGGTTTGAGACCGCTGTTTGCAACTTGTAAGGATTAAATATGACTGAGCATGGACTCCAAACTGTAGAGTACTTGATAGAAAATCAGAATAAACATTAGAAAGTGGTGTCTTGAATTGTCACTGTCTTTCCTTGATGTTTTAGCCCCACAGAACCCTAGTGATCCATGAATCTTTTCCTCTTTCTAATATCCTATGAGATAGGTAGGGCTTTAATTTTGTTCATTAGTTATTACCTTTAAGTTCATTTAAAGATTTAAGTAAATGATAGCACAGAGAGGTTTTAGATGATTTGCATGAAATTTCATTGATAGATTAAGACTAGAATTCATACTCTTATTTATTGATTTGATTTACTTATGCATACAAGAACTGAGGTGTATGTGTGTGGTAGTGGGTGGGGATGGGGAGAGTAGGTGGGTGAGAAGATTCACCAGACCAGAGTAGGGAGCAGAACAAGCCTATCCAATGAGATACACTACTGAGGGGAGCAGCGGGTGGGACAGGAGAGGTCAGCTGCACCATGTGGGTCACCTCCCTCGCCTGGGTGTGGGGGTGTGGGGGTCATGGAACTCATGCTGCAGTGACTGGCAATAGCTTGATAGTGCTGAGACTTAACCCCTTGCAACAGCAGGGAGGCCCTGCCCTCTTATTTTTTAGTAATGAGAAACAAGGGTTAAAAACAGGTATGGTGGGCCCTCCCTGGTGGTGCAAGGGGTTAAAATACAGCACTATGAAGCTATCTGAAGCCACTGTAGCTAAAATTCGATCCCTAGCCAGGGAGCTGACCCACATGGCTTAGTAGATCTCTCCTGACCCTCCACTGCTCTCCTCAGCAATGTATTCCAGTTGATCTGCCTGTTCTGTTTCCCATTCTGTCTCTGGTGAATCTTCCCACCCCCTGCACCTCTGGCCTATACTCCAGCTCTTTATGCATAAATAAATAAATCTTTAAAAAAAAAACAGTTATGGTTAGGTTTTATTTGCTGGGAAGGATTCTAGAAACTTAATACTTAATTGAGTAGCTTAAGGGAGAGCTGTGGTGCAGAACCTTAAATGGTTCTGGGTATGAGTTCTATGGAACAACTTCTCATTTATGGACAGACATCCCAGCCCAGGCATAGCTACTGGGTTGTCATTCTCCTGCTGCAGATAGTGGGCAGGCCTAACAAAGTAAAATCACCATTGGGAGAATAGTGCCACTGTTGTTGGAGATCTGTTTATCCTTCTTTAACCTTTATCAGTTGGAAAGATGATGTGGAGAGGCTTGCTTAACTAAGATATTTGTATAGTCTTTAAACTGAGGAAATTTTGTGATTTACCTAAGCTGTTTTAGACTTCTCTAGAATGCTTCTGAGTAGCCAGAATAACCAATATTTAATCTGTGTAACAGACTGCTTTTCACTGTAACTCAGTATATTCTGTTCATTCAATCTGTTGATTTCCCAGTAAAATGTTCATATAAAGTGATAATAATACCCAAAATATGTAGTTTACTGTGTAAAGTCTGTTCTAAACAAACTGCAAGTATTAACCATTCCTTCCTCTCAACCATCCTTTGTGGATATTATTTTTCTGCTTTGCAGAAGGAAAACAGAAGTCCAGAGAGGTTAAACAACTGACTTAGGATCACAAAGCACGGAACTCAGACAATCTGGCCCCTAGTCCATGTTTAACTGTCAGCCGCTCCATGTTCTAGGTCCTATCCTGACACTGTGGCAAAGATAAAACCAAAAAACAATGCAGCAGCACAACGTTTTCAGAAAGCTGGAGGCCTTGTTGCACAGACATAGGGGGATGGGGGGTGGAGCTGAAGGTAGAGGTTAGCAGTTGAACAGCTCAGCCTTCCAGAGTGCTTTCGGTTGCTGGTGCACTCAGCGGCCAGCAACTTATAACTTAATGCTCTCAGCTCTTTGTCTCCCCTTTCGAATGTATTACCCCCAGGAATGTGCCCCTTGCTTCACTGTAGAGGACTTCAAGAAATTTAGTGGAGCAGAGACTGCTCACCCTAACTCTGACGCCATTGTCCTCAGGGTCACCTCTCAGGTATGCACTCCTGCTTCCTGAGCTTGGTACTTACTTCCCTGTCCCGTTACCTTAGAAACCACCTCTCTCCTATCAACACCCATAGTAGCTGAGACAAACTGAATAACAGGGAAGGTGCCAAGATGAATTGTAAAGAAATATGTGTGAAAGAAAACCAGTTGTAGATAGAAGGCTAATATGTGAGAATGTGGATGTACATGTGTATTACTTTTTCCCTTCCAATAAGTAACCAAGGTCAAATGTGACATACAAAATATTGGTGAGATGCAAAGAGGAAGATGATGATGATGATAATGATAATAAATAAAACTGGCCTGAAGCTAGTTTTTAGAACTAAAAAAAGCCCTTTAAAAAATTTGTAAAATAGAGCTTTCCCTGGGGGCACAACTGCTTAAAGCATAGCACTATGAAGCTCCCCTAGCCACTGCAGCATGAGTTTGATCCCCAGCCAGGTAGGTGACCCACATGGCGCAGCAGGCCTCTCCTGTCTTGCCTGCTGCTCCTCTCAGCAGTGTATTTCAGTAGATCTGCCTGTTCTGCTCCCACTCTGTCTCTGGTGAATCCTCTCACACACGCACACACCCCTCCCCCCGTATTTCTGGCCTATACCCCAATTCTGTAGGCATAAATAAATATTTTTTATTTTAAATATTTTTATTGCCATACAATAAATTACACATGTTTAAAATGCACAAACTTGTAAGGTTTGACCCTTATGCACTCACACACATACACACAAAATCACCAGAGTTAAGACAAATCTTTGCAAGAGTGAATCTATGAAAGCTCGTGCAAGAAAATATAGATAATCCAGATAGCCTTGTATCTATTTCAAAAGTAAAATTTGTAGTTAAAAGTTTTATATATAAATGAGATAAGAAAATGCCAGGTCCTAATAGCTTCATTAGGATATTCTAAGAAACATTTAAAGAAGAAATAATGCCAATTCCATAAACTCTTCCAGAAAATTGAAGCGGAAAGAATTCTTCCTAACTCATTCTATAAAACCAAAATTACTTAAAACAAAAAACATTATAATTAAATAAAGGTACAGGCTAATGTCTTTCATCAACACAGCAACATAGATGCACAATTTTTTAAAAAAGATTTGTTTATGCACACAAGAACTAGGGTACAGGCCAGAGGTGCAGGGGGTAAGAGGATTCCCCAGAGACAGAGTGGGGAGCAGAACAGGTGGACCCACCAAAACACACTGCTGAGGGAAGCAGTGGGCTGAACAGGAAAGGTCTGCGCTCCATGTGGGTCAGCTCCCTGGCCAGGATGGAACTGATACTGCTGTGACTGCAGATAGCTTCACAGTGCTGTGCCTTAACCCACTGCACTACCAGGGAAGGCCCAGATGCACAATTTATAACAAAATTTTAGCCAATCAAATCAAATAACATATAAAATCATACCTAAGTGTAGTCTACCCTGGAAAGTCAAAGCTGGTTCATTATTAAAAATTCTCATTATATGAAAAACCATATGATCATATCAGTCAATGCAGAAAAATAATTTGATGTACTATTGTTCTTGATTTTAAAATGTTTTAAAAATGTTGCTCCATTGTCTTCTGACATTTTTTATGGTGAAAAATCTGTGATGTGTTTTTTCTTTCTTTATTATCTTTACCTTATCGCTTGTATTAAGCAAGTTGAATTATGATGTGCTTCATACAATTCTCTAGGTTTTTTTTTGTTTGAATTTCATTGAATTTCTTGGAATGTGGGTGATAGTTTTTCTTAAGTTGGGAAATCTCTTAGTTAATAATTTATTCTGATATTTTGTTCATTCCCCTCACTTTCCTCTCCTGGAGACCACTGTGTGTATACATTCGGTGTTCTAAGAGTCTCACAGCTCTTTGATACTCTTTTTTTTTAAGTCTTCTGTTCTGCTCTTAATATTTCATTTTGCATAGTTTCTACTGCTATTCTATAACCCAGTAATTCTTTCTTCTGTTATGTGTAGTTTGCTGTTAATTATATCCTGTGTGTTTTTCATCTCAAAGTTTTCATTCCAAGGGTTCAGTTTGGTTTTAAAAAATTTTTTCTATATCTATACTTAGTATACTCAGTCTGTCTTCCAGTTTCTTGAACATGTGGAATACAGTTATAATCTTTTTGTGTATCAATTCTATCATATGTTTATTTCTGGGTCAATTTATATGAATTGTTATTTCTCCCTCTATGGGCCACAACTTCCTGGCTCTCCCATACCACCCCCTCCTCTCTACCTGCCCCTAGGGTGGAGGAAGAGCCAGTCTTATGTGACCTCGGGGTGCAGGTTATTGACGTTGTCACACTTCTTGCATCGGTTGACAGTGCAGGGGCGTGCATACACTTGTCGCAGATCATCTTGTCTCAGTTGTATTTTGGGGCAAGTTGGCAGAGGGACAGTTGGATGACATCACCCCAGGCTCAGCAGCAAGTACAGGGCGGACTCAGTGAATATCGTGGTCTGAGAGAATACAGATGATTGCCAGCAAAAACCAGACGCTACTGGTGAGGCGGGAGGCCCTCCATCTTGGACTTGGGCTTTCACATTCTTGTGGTGTTATCACACTCAGCCTTGAGGCTCACGGTCTTGTCCACCAGGGTCTTCACGGTGATCTGCATTAGCTCCCATGCCTCCTTGAGGAGGCAGAGAGGTGCTGGTACTCCTATACTCAGCAGCTTCATTTTGTATGCCAGACATTTAGGGTGACGCCTGCTTGAGTGTCACAGGTTTTTGTATTCCTATGTATGTTTTTGAATTTTGCAACAAAAAAGTTAAATTTCTTGGAAATGGTTTGATCCCCTCAGGCTTTGCATTTATACATTGTTCGGTCGGTCTGAGACAATAATTAAATAATTAGTCTACAGTGGGTCCCTGTATCTCCACTACTGAGGCTAGGTAGCCTTGTGTGAGCTCCATCTGATAGCCTGCAGTGGTTTTGTTTTGTTTTGTTTTGTTTTTTTAAGATTTATTTGTTTTGTTTTGTTTTGTTTTTAAAGATTTACCCATTTATACATACAGAACTGGGGTACAAGCCAGAGGTGCAAGGGCAGTGAGAGGCTTCATCAGAGATTGAGTGGGGAGCAGAACAGGCAGACTATGTACACTGCTGAAGGGAGCAGTGGGCGGGTCAGGAGAGGTCTGCCACACTGTGTAGGTCACCTCCGGGGCCAGGATCGAACTGGCACTGAAGCTGCTGTGGCCAGCTTGCAGTTACTGCACCCTAACCCATTGTGCCATCAGGGAGGGCCCCAGATTGATTTATTTATACATACAAAACTGGGTACAGGCCAGAGGTGCAGGGTTGAGAGGATTCATCAGAGACAGAGTGGGGAGCAGAACAGATGGATGTGATGAAACACACTGCTGAGGGGAGCAGTGGGTGGGTCAGGAAAGGTCTGCCACGGCATGTGGGTCACCCCCCTGGCTGGAGATTGAACTTGTGCTGTAGTGGCTGTGGTAGCTTGATAGTGCTGTGCTTTAACCCGTTGCCCCACCAGGGAGGGCCCTGGTGGCCTGTGCTTTGAGATCATTCACTCTGACAGGTGGGAGTAGACACCGTTCCTGGGCCAGCATGAGTGTAAAGAATTGCTCTTTTTACTCCTTTTAGGTAGTTCCTTAGATAGGATATCTAGGATATCTAGGATAGTTGGCTCACAACAGAATGACCTAAACCTGGCTGAATATAGTTGGAAGACTCTGTCCTGGTCTCTGGTGTCTTCTTTCTGTGCAGATTGCTTTTTTTTTTTTTTTTATTCTGTGGTCTATGCCCTCCACCCTCCAGAACCCCAGATTTGTCTCCCCAACCCTGGCATATCTCTGCACACTACCTGGGCTGCCCTTCCTTGGCCTGACATACTCTCTAGAAGGTAAGCTGCAAGGTAGGCTGTCGACTCACTTTACTCTTCCCAGGAGCCACTGTTTCTATTTGCCTGGGATCCAATGTCTGGAGAACTATTATTGCAAGTATTTAATCTGTTCTTTAGTTGGATTCAATTGAAACAACTAAATTTGTTTCAGTTGAAACAACTGAATTTAATCCTCATTATCTTGGCTTGAATTTTCAAACTTAACCCCAACTGTAGACTTAAAATTTGAAAAATTTTCCCATTGGTGAAATTAAATTTTGAAAGAAGGCCTGTTGTGTTACTATTTCAGGAGGGAGGCTTTCAGCAGGATATGGGCTCCTAAGCCTGCTCTCTCGAGTTTGAATTTTGTTGGTTTCTTTGTTTTAAAGCAAAGTATGGTTTTTACTCTTTACAGGGTTATTTTTGAGTTGCAGAAATTCTGTTTTTCTCTTGTATTTCTCCATTCAATGTTGGCTGCCACAACCAGACAGATAGAAGGCACAGGAAACATTTTAACTCAACCATCTGTAGTGGTTGAGTTTCAGTTTTGGATCCTCCAGGATTCAGGATTCAAGCTATGTGACCATAAGAAAGTTAATTTATCTATGCCTGTATCTACATTTTAAAAAATGATTATAGGTTGGGCCCCTCTGGTGGCCCAGCAGTTTAAAGCACAGCACTATAAAGCTAGCCGTAACCTCTTCAGCATCAGTTCGATTCCTGGCCAGGGAAGTGACCCACATGGCAAGACAGACCTCTCCTGTCTTGCTTGCTCGTTTCTCCCCTCAGCAGTGACTTTGTCAATCTGCTTGTTCTGCTCCCCACTCTGTCTCTGGCGAATCCTCTCACTGTCCCTGCATCTCTGGTCTGTACCCTAGCTAGGAATGCATAAATAAATAAATCTTTTAAAAAATGGTTATAAGCCTTCATCATAGAATTGAAATGATCAAAGACTTGCAAAGCACTGTATGTTACCTAATGCAGAACAGATGATCATTAAATGTTATTCATGTATGTGAAAAAAGCAAGCCTTGTGCTACCAGATGAGCTTGGCTAGTGTGGGCTACAGGTAGGTGGGAAATCATACGAAATGAGGCTGGTAAGGGGGGACAGGTGCAGTGGAATAAAGCTATAGGACCTGACTAATGAGCTTGCTTGAGGTAGGTGGACCAATAAGTACATGAAAAATATACAGCTTCTCTAATAAGGAGTACAAATTAAAATAAGATGATGTCTACCTATAAATATTAGATTGGGAGAGTATTAGAAAAAAAATTATCTGGTGTGGGCAAGAAGGCTCATGGAATAAAACTAAATGAGTAAATGAACTAAAAATTAATTTGTATTTTTGGGGGAACAATTTGGCAGTATGAATGAAGAGCCTTAAAGTACTCATATCTGGGGTCCTCCCTGGTGATGCAGCAGGTTGAAGCATAGTACTAAAAAGCTAAAGCCACTTCAGCATGAGTTTGATCCCTGCCCCAGAGGTGACCACATGGCGCAGCAGACCTCTCCTGGCCCGCCTGCTGCTCCCCTCAGCAGTGTACTTCATCAGTTGGACTGTTCTGCTCCCCACTCTGTCTCTGGTGAATCCTCTCACTACTCCTGCACCTCTGGCCTCTACCCCAGTTCTGTATGCATAAATAAACAAATTTGTAAAAAAATACTCATATCTTCCTGCCCCCGTTTTTATTGAGATATAATTTACATACAGCATTGCATAAATTTAAGGTATGTAATGTGATGATTTGATATATGTATTTTGAAATATTTGCTATACCACAGTAAGGTTAGTTAACACATCTTTTATTTCATGTAATTACAGCTTTGTTGATTTTATGGTGAGAACACAAAAGCTCTATTCATATATACTCTAATGTATACTTTTCAAATATATAATAAACTATTGTTAAGAGTAGTCACCATGCTGCACACTAGATCCTTGGAACTTACCATCTTATAAATAGAAGTTGGTAGTTTTACCACAGCTCCCAGCATCCAGCATTCTACTTTCCATTTCTATGAGTTCTGCACTTTTGTGATTCTATATATAAATGAGCTCATAAAGTACTTGTCTTTCTCTGTCTGACTTAATTTGCTTATCATAATGCCCTCTGGATTCATTCGTGTTGTTACAAACATCAGAATTTTCTTCTTTTCTATGGCTGAATAATTTTCAATTTATTGGACATATCTTTTTTTTTAAAGATTGATTTATTTATGCATACAGAACTGGGCACAGGCCAGAGGTGTAGAGGGTGAAAGAGAGCGGGGAGCAGAACAGGCACATGCACTGAAACACTGCTGAGGGTAGCAGTAGGCAGAACAGAAGAGGTCTGCTGCGCCATGTGGGTCGTGTGGGTCAGCTCCTTGGTCAGGATCAAACTTGTATTGCATTTGTTGCAATAGCTTCATAGTGCTGTGCTTTAATCCACTGTGCCACCAGGGAGGACCCTAGACATATCTTTTGATCTACTAATTCCTCAAAGATTTCACTGTAGGAGTGTAGTTTATACAATGAAAAAATTGGCAAATACCTGAAAATATGAAACAATTAAATTATAGTTCAGTGGATCCTGGAATATCATTAGGTACCTCGATTTTCTAAGAGAAAAGAAGAATCATTAAAATATTTCTATAAACACACACCTCTGCTAGGTAACACTTCAAAATATTATAATATTATTTCTGGGTGACAGAAGCACAGATTATCTTTCTGTCACCATTTTGATGAGAAGGGGAATTCCCATAGCAAGCAATTTTCAGACATCAGTTGGGGTCCCATAATTCAACTAAATTCTGATACAATCTACCCAAAGATAACATCAGACGCCACAGGTTAAGGACTCTGTCCCCAAAACTGCCCTCCACTTCAGATGGGAATTACAAGTTCAGGTTATCTATCACCTGAATAGCTATAAATCAGAGGTTCCCACTATTCATTTCTTGGGTTTGATGAACTTGCCCCAGTGACTCACAGAACACAGGAAACAATGCACCACTAGATAACAGCCTGCTGGAAGAGGCCGTGGGGCAAGGCTGGAGGGCCCCGCCTTCCCCCCAGGCTGCCCTCCCCAAATGGCAAGTTCATGACCCAGAAAATTGCCAACCTTTTTTTTTCTTTTAATGGTGCTTCATTACATAAACGTGGCGGATTAGCTCACAGGCCAGGAGAGGTGGGTGGGGATTGGGAGGGTGGGATTTAAAATTCTAATCTCTAATCTCTGGGGTTTTTCTACAGAAAACCAGTCCTAGTCTTTAGGTGTGGTCCAAAATTCACCATTAACATAACAAAAAACCTTATCGCTCTCCTTACTTAGGAGATTCCAGAGACTTTAGGAGCTCTGTGACAGAAATGGGGATAAAGACTAAGTATACATTTGCTATTATAAATCATATTATCATACAGGTGATTTATATTTTCTTCTATATATTTTTCTGTGTTTTTTTTCAATTTTTTTTACATAACCTACATTAATTAAATAATAATAGCATCTTATATATTTTATTTACTTTGCTGAGCGCTATTTTTAAAAAAGATTTATTTTCTTTATTTATGCATGCAAGAGCTGGGGTGTAGGCCAGAGGTGCAGGGGGCATGGGGATGGGAGGGTGGGTTGAGATAGAGTGGTAGAGTGGGGCGAAGAACAGGGGGATTGAAATACACTGCTGAGGGGAGCAGTGGGCAAGACAGGAGAGGTCTGCTGAGCCATGTGGGCCGGCTCCCTGGTCAGGGATTGAACACATGCTGCAGTGGCTGCGGGTAGCTTCATAGTGCTCAGACTTAACCTTTTGCACCAGCAGGGAGGTTCTAACAGTTAATATATTTTAAACATTATTTTAAAATTTTAAGATGGACATCAGGGAACTAGGGATCCTTTCCAGTGGAAAAGTCTAGAAGAATTGTAAGAGCTGTATTTCCCTGTTCTACTTCCTGTCTTCTGGAATGAGAAGCTGGGACCTAGGGCTAAGCAGAACCTCTGGTTAGACTTTAAACAGTTTCTGTTCCAGGTTGGGCTTGGTTGCCCCCAAGGGGTGGAGACAGGGTGGGAGAGGGGCTCACATCTGCTCAGGTCCCTCGTGAGCCCCTTCAGCTGGCTCCCACCTGCTGCTTTTTTTCTGGCCTTCACTTTGGCAGGCATCAAACCTCTCTCCTAAGAACAATAGCTGCCATCTCCAAGTCTCAGTGGATTCAGCTTGGGCAGTATATTCTCTGTCTCCCAGTCCTTTAGGCCGAGTTCAGCCTCTTGCTTGTGTTTCCTGCTGGGAGGTTGCCTTGGATTTGTTCTCCTGGTGATTCTGCTTTTAAGCATTTACCTTTCTATTTTAGGGCTAAATGCCTGCCCACAAGGGATTGGTTGATTTCAGAGTTTGATTAGGAGTCATGTTTTGAAGTCTTTTTTCTCTCGCCTTACTATAAGACAATAAAGAGCAAACTCTGCTTCCTTAACAGGGGGCCACTGGGATCTGGGGTGGGGAAGACGGGGAGTGGAGGGAGGAAATGATTTAGTGTCCATATTTGATTTATTACTGAACACATGCATGCTGATGCTTGCTTACTTTTAAAAAATAAAAAGATTTATTTATGCGTACAAGAACTGGGGTACAGACCAGAGGTGTATGTCTGGCGGGGTGGGGATGGATGAGAGGATTCATCAGAGACAGAGTGGGAAGCAGAACAGGCAGACCGACTGAAACACACTGCTGAGGCGAGCAGCGGGCTGGTCTGGAGAGGTCCGCCAACCATGTGGGTCACCTCCCCAGCTGGGACTCAAACTCATGCTGCAGTGGCTGTGCTTTATGTGCATAATGCTGTGCTTTAACCCATTGTGCTACTAGGGAGGGCCCTTGCTTGCTTTTGTGACTCTGCTACCCTAATACTGCTAGGAGATACTTGGAGAAAAGTTGTGAAAGAGAGCCATGTGGGGAGACTGCTCCTTGTCCTTGGTAGACAGATGGTGGCAGCTGCTAGCTTGACCGTATAGTTAATTGTGTGGTATATTTTGAAATTAGAGTTTTTCCTTCTGTCTGTGCTGTCTGGAACTTGCCTAACTCCCTTGCAGTTCCCCACCAGAAGGTACTTTAGACTACTAAGCTTTCAGGCCTCAGCTGCCTCTCTTTAGTTTGAGTCTATTTATTTATTTTAGGTTGAGTCTATTTAGCTGGACATTTGCTCATGAGGGGATGGGTCGTTTTTGGAGTTTTATTAGGAATATCCGTTCTCCACCCTTCCCATCCCTTCTCCCTCCCTGTTCTTCCCTCTCCGCTTCTTCATACTTCTCCCCCTCCTCTCTCCTTCCCCCTTTCCTCCACACTAATTCTGTGACCACATCTTTTACACCAAGAGCCTTTGCCTTCATAAATGCAGGTGGCCCTTTTAGACTCCTTAGGAGTTTGGGATCCTTGAACACTCCTAGGTTCTCTATTAATACTACTTCTCTTCTATGTGGCATATACACACAATAGAATACTATTCAGCAATAAAAACAAGATAAACTCATGCCATTTACAGCAACATGGATGGAGCTGGAAGGGATTATGCTCAGCAAAATAAACCAGAAGGAAAACGAACAATATCAGATGGTTTCACTTATAGAGGGAGTATGGGAGAACCAAATAAGGATCAGAAAAAAATTATAATAAATTCAAAAACAAAATCAACAGGCAACTATTAATCAGACACAATCTGCAGGGGAAGGGAAGGCAAGGGATCAAAGCAGGGGACAGGATCCTCCCTGGTGGTGCAACAAGTTAAAGCACAGCCCAGGTTAAAGCACAGCACTAGGAAGCTAGCGCAGCCCCAACACGAATTTGATCCCCCACCAGGGAGGTGACTCATGACGTAGCAGACTTCTGTCACAGGCGCTGCTCCCCTCAGTGGTGTACTTCATCAACCTGCTTGATCTGCTCCTCACTCTCTCTGGTGAATCCTTTCACCAACTGCTCCTCTGGCCTGTACCTCAGTTCTCGCATGCATAAATAAAAAATAAATCTTTAGGCCCTCCCTGGTGGC
>NW_004567141.1:5895412-5906574 GCF_000260355.1 Condylura cristata
GGGTCAGGAGAGGTCTGCCATGCCATGTAGGTCAGCCCCCAGGCAGGGGATTGAACTCGTGCTGCAGTGGCTTCGGAGAGCTTCACAATACGGTGCTTCCACCCCCTGTGCCACCAGGGAGTGCCCCACTACTTCTCTTCTCCCTATATCTATTCCCTTTGAATTTCTCACCAATTAAAAAAATCTTTGAGCACATAGATTTGATTACTTTGCTTTTTAAAAAAAATATTTATTTAAAAAAATGTTATTTATTTATGCATACAAGAGCTGGGGTACAAGCCAGAGGCATGCAGGGGTAGGGGCAGGGGTGAGAGGATTCACCCCCAGAGTGGGGAGCAGAATAGGAAGATCTACTGAAACACACTGTTGAGGGGAGCAGTGGGGAGACAGAAGAGGTCTGCTGAGCCATGTGGGTCAGCTCTCTGCTGGGAATCAAAATCAAACTTGACTTGCAGTGGCTGCGGACAGCTTCATAGTCATAGTGCTGCTCTTTAACCCGTTGCACCACCAGGAGGGCCCTTGGTTACTCTGCTTTTTTTTTTTTTAATTTTTTTAGATTTATCTATTTGTGCATACAGAACTGGGGTACAGGCCAGAGGCTCAGGGGCAGTGAGAGGCTTCACCAGAGACAGAGTGGGGAGCAGAACAGACAGATCAACAAAGTACACTGCTGAGGGGAGCAGCGGGCAGGTCAGGAGAGGTCTGCTGCTCCATGTGGTCACCTCCAGGGCAGGCGGGGATCGAACTAGTGCAGAAGTGGTTTTTGATTCTCAGTGCTGTGCTTTAACCCGCTGCGCCACCAGAGAGGGCCTGGTTACTCTGCTTTTATGTGCAGCTGGGCACAAATCTTTAGAGTGGGCAACACAGAGTTGTCCTCTTTACAGTTGGGATCCTGCAGCAGCCCTTGGTTTTGCCTGCCATTAGAGGGAAGGGTAAACACTGTATTTAAGTCTAGCAGCAATATGTACAATGGGATTGCTGGGGATCTAGGTATTCTGATAACCACTTCTTCATAAACTTTAGTGAGTTTCACTGGAGGCTTCTGCAGAGTCCTGCACAAGAACTTACACACTTAAAGTGACCTTCCTATCTGCCTTTTCAGAGGGAACTTGCAAGGAGCTGTAACCTGCAGCTTTTTGCTGGCAGGCTGGGTTCCCTGTTTGGTGGTTTCCGAAGTGTGGGGAAGCTGCAAGAAAAGCCCGATATGGCTACCATTCTGTTCTGGTACTTCACTAAAACTCACAGCTGGCAAGAACACAGTCAGACTGTGGAGATTCCCTACCAAGCTTACACGGACTCCAGGAGGGGCAGAGACTTGTTTTTTCTGTAAAGTGCTTCCGCATTCAGGATAGAAATGAAAGGTGAGAGGGGCATGTTGTGAGGGGTAAGCCAAAGGGTGAGACTAGAATTGGCAAACCTTAAAATGAAGTGTGGGATGGGCAAAAATTCAGTTCAACAATACATGTCGATGGAGGAGGAAAATGTAAATGGAGTAGGCTAGAGTAAACTGGACATTGGATGTAAGGGGGAACGCTAATTAATCTAGAGGTAGTCTTGTTACAGGGCAGGGAGAGGGGTGCCCAGAACTCCCAAACCTGCCCTCTTTAAGTAGGTTCTGCCACCCACTGCATCAAGACAAAACATACTCTAGTGCGAGAGACCTTTAATGAGAAAGAACGTTAGTACAATTAGTGTGCAGCGAAGAAAAGACAAATAGCCTTTTATAGCTCAGCCTAGAGGTAGTCTTAAATAGGAGGCAGAGAGACCCTTGGCAACTTAAAGTTTTTTCTTTATGGGTGTGTGTTAGGAGACTTCACCGGACTGGTAGTGTAACAGGGCTGTCCCCAGGAAAAGGGGGAGTTTCAGGTTCCCTGCCCCACCCAGAAGGAGGGTGGAGCTGAGCAGAGAAGAGAAGAGGAGTTTGGAGAAGGAAGGAAGCAGGGTGGAGAGCCAGAAGGAGACCTGAGGAAGCCACATGGAGGAAAGAGCATGTGATGAAGAAGCTGTGCTTGTTTCTTGGCCCTGGACTGGTTGAAAGAGATGTGGGTGAGAGACCTGTGGGGAGGTGACTATGGCAGTGTTTATATTGACTTTGATTGTGCTCTTTTCCTCCCAGATTTGTCTGGCCATTTCTGACCCGTTTCTATGGGTCCCAGCCAAAAAGTGCTTTAGGCTTGTGGCAGGCTTTCAGGCCTTGCTTTGTGCCAATCCCTTTGGGGTGGACTTTTGCCTACGAGTGGATGGGTAACTTCAGGTGCTTGATTCAGAAATTATATTCTTTGTTTTCTGTATTTTATACTCATTGTATTAAAGTTCCTTTTCATTAAAGTCTTGCTGCGGCAGATGGCAGGACCTATTCAGAGCAAGCAGGTTTGGGGGGCTCAAGGTTACCCCTCTCTCCCTGCCCTGTAACAGTAGCAGTGGCAAACAGAAAAGCACTGGTTATGCACCTGGTATCTGAGTAGATCTGAGTGAATGGGGCATATTGAGACTTTGGGTAAAAAGATGGACAGTTGATAAAGAGAGAGATTATTTGCAAGTAGGCAGGCAAGTGAGTACAGATGTTAAAGGACAGCAGTGCAGAAAAGCCGGACATTGACATGTGAGGGTGCTAGTGGAGAAATGGCCACAAACGGAGGTCAGGGTGACCTCAAGCTGTCATCTGCACAGAGGTTGGTGCGCTTCTAGAGCTTCTAGATGACACAGTTTCTCTCCCATTCTTTTTTCCAAAAGAGAAAATTGAAGTCTGAAGAGATGATCATAACCCTTCCCTTCCCTCTGACCCTGATCATCCATTCCTATTTGTTATGTAGGAAGTTGATCTATAATGACTTGCTCATATTGAAGATTCAGACATCTTCCTGTATTTTATGGGTCCCACCAATACCTTGTACAGTTTCAGTAGCAAAATCATGGAGTGTCTAACATCCAATTATTTTGATTTCTGACCTTCTGTCCAATTCCTTTTACTTTTGTTTTACATCATCCACTTACTCTTAGGTTCGTATCACAGACTTTCTGGCTACAACTTCCTGTACTATCACTCCTCCAACTTCTGCATTCTATTATATTTCTTAAATTTAAAATCAGTAACTCACTTATCAATGCTCCCAAATCCATTGGTCTTTTGTAAACTTTAACCAAAGAGCAGTACATCTGTATCCTTTGCTGACCTCCTATCTGATGCTAAAGACTGCCGGAGAATCACTAAACCACAGAATTTAACACCAATACAAGTTCATGGTCTCTTATGTCAATTTAGTCTCCTAAGATCCTGCATATTTCTGAGAATCATAAACGCCCTTCATCTCCATAACACAATTGTAAACCTCACCATTTGCCTCATCAAGTGTTCCCTACCACATTCCTTCTGGCTCTAGTTTTATGAAAATAATAATAAAAAACAAAGGTTGACTTCTGGTTTCCCGGCAGTCATGAAAGAGGCTTGGAAATCACCATTCTATCCTAACAAGTAAAATTTGAGCACAATGTAAAATCTGACGAAGAATTAGGTCACAGAGCAAACTGCTGTCCCTCCAAACTGGAGAGATACACAAGCAGACAAAGAGAAACACATCTTATCAGGCCAGAAACCAGGTACAAAAAGTGGCATGGGAAGCAGTGCTGGGGCAGAAAAACCCTGACTTGTAATTTGCTGGTGACTTGCTTGAGACTCAGTCAGGACAAAAAGAATTTGAAAAGGTGGGGGACCCAGTCATGGAAGGATAGTGTTTTTTGTTGAGTTTTATCTCTAAGAACTCTTCCAGGTCCTCACAGTGAATATTGGGAGAAAATCCTCTTGTTTACAGCTGGAGGAGGAGAAAGGTAATAATTTTGAAATATCTGTGCTTCTTAAAAAGCCTGCCCTCAGGAAAAATGATTTTACTAGGGTGTAATCTGCTGGGGTTTTATCTGAGCCTAATCTTTCTGTGGGAGGGACATACCCAGCTCCAGTCTCTCTAGTTCTGACTCACTTTAGGCAATGGAAAACAGAAGCAATGGTGAAGTTCACAGTCCAAACCAAGGCTCACTAAAGACCAAGATCTATAAAATAATTCCTCTTCTCCCACACCTTGCCACTACATTGCTAAAGGTTCCATTACCTTAGCCTCTTTTACCCAGTACTCCAATACATTGTTTACCTTTCAACCAAAATTGCAAGCCATACTAAAAGACCACACACACACACACAGAATTTCAAAGGATTGAACAAGCAACAGAGCCATATATGGCAGTATATTAGAATTATCAGAGCAGCAATTTAAAAAATTATAATTAATACACTAAAGGGTATGATAGAAAAAAGTAGACAATAGACAGTAGGCAAAAAGAGATAGCAATAGAACCTCTAAGATGGAAATTATAAGATAAAATAGAAGTGCCAGAAAACAAACAAACAAAATTTACAAAAGATATGAAGAATGCTTGTGTTCTCACTAAAAGACTGAACATGATTGCGGAAAGAACCTCTGACCTTGAGGACAGACAATAAAAAAACTTTAAAAACTTTGAAAAGCAAAGAGAAAAAGACGGGGGAGGGGGGGAGAGCTAGAACGGAATGTCCCAAAGCTGTAAAACAGCTATAAAAGATATAATATACATGCAGGAGGAATAGTAAAAGGAGAGGAGAGAAAGGGAATGAAGCCATGCTTTAATTAATAAAGATTAAGAATTTCTCTAAATTAATGTCAGATCTAAACTACAAGGCTAGTAATCTCAGAGAACACCAAGGAGGGAAAATGCCACACACAAAAAGAGATAATATCTAAGGACATTAAAGATAATTAATAGAAAATTAAAGCTAAAGACAATATCTTGAAAGAGGCTTGAGGGGAGAGGAAACCCTTACTTTAGGAGGACAAATAAAAGAGTGATATCTGTCTTAGCCCCAGAAACCACACAAGCAAGAAAGAATAGTGAAACATTCCAAGCCACCAACTTGGACTTCTATATCCTTCAAAAATGAAGAAGGAAGAAAGACTTTCTCAGACAAACAAAACTGAAGGAATTTGTTGCTCTGTAGAAAAAAGGAAAATGACATAGGACAGAAATTTGGATCCACATAGAGGAAGGAAGAACACCAGAGAATGAATAAGTGAAGGTAAAAAGTAAAATCAAAACTTTAATTTTTCTTATTCTTAATTGATCTGCTAGCAGTTTGTTCAGAATAATGAATTTGCTTATGTATGCATATATGTTTATATATGCTTATATATGCACACATATGCACAGAAATACATGTATATATATGTAAACTTGTGTATAAGTAAAGTAAATATGCAGAAAAAGTATTTGACAAATTCAAAACCAATTCATGATTGAAATAGAGGGGAATGTCATCAACTTCATAAAGAGCATGTACAGAAAGTCTACAGCTAACATCATGTGGGGAGAAACCCAAAGTTTTCCCACTTAATCAGGAACAAGGCTGATGTCCTCTTTCACTATGTCTTCCAAACATGGTATGGAACTACAGTTCACATGTTAAGATGGGAAAAGGAAATAAAAGGCGTTCAGATTGAGAGGGAGGAAATAGAAATCTTTGTTTGTAGATGAAATGATCAGTTAGAAAATCTAAAAGAATCAACAAAATTTCCTGAAAATAATAAGGTATAATAAGGGATCATAATAACATTTCAGGACACAAGGTCAACATATAAAAGCCAGCTGCTTCCTTATATACCAGATAAGAATGTTTAGAATGAAATAGTATAAACCTGGCCCTCCCTGGTGGCGCAGCGGGTTAAAGCACAGCACTAAGAAGCTAAAGCCACTTCCGCATGAGTTGGATCCCTGCCTGCCCCAGGTGACCACATGGCTCCGGCAGACCTCTCCTGGCCCACCTGCTGCTCCCCTCAGCAGTGTACTTTGTCGATCTGCCTGTTCTGCTCCTCACTCTGTCTCTGGTGAATCCTCTCACTGCCCCACACCTCTGGCCTGTACCCCAGTTCTGTATGCACACAAAAAAGAATGAAATAGTATAAACCTAGCAAAATATATACACACTTTATGTGAGGAAAGCTATAAAATCCTGATGAAGGATATTAAAGGATATTAAAGAATGCAGACCTTTGGATACTGGTTTGAATGAATAAATTGCTAAGACTTTAAAAGGCATATGACACATGTAAAACATCAGAAGTTTGAACACCGAGATGATATAGAATGATAAAAAGAGTTACTAGTAATCTTTTGGTATGATAGAGACACATGTTGAAATGGTTACAGAGGAAAATTTTGAAATAGTGGTTCACGGGAAAAAAAATAAGACAAATTACTTCTAAAGGAACATTCATACTGATGGCTAACTTTTCAGTATCGACAAGGGGAAGCAGAAAAGAATGGGATAATGAGTCCATGTGATGAATGAAATACCTGCCAACCACTGAAAATATTTGTGTTACGATAAGTCTGGGTGTGGGAACTAACAAATTCCAGTATTTCGGGGCTTAACCAGTGGGGTGGGGGAACAGAGAGCATGCAGGCCTAGGCCGCTGATTTGCCAGCTTCCCGGCAGGCTGAGACTCTCCCCTGTTGGCGTGTTGCTTCCTGAGTCGCTCTTAGGGTCACCCCTTGGGTCAGTTACATGCATGAGGCTGTGTGGTAGTGATGAGGGTGTGGTTAAAATTCTTGGGGTTCTTATGTTGGCGGGGAGGGAGTACTAAAGGTTAGATTACAGTGCTGACAAGTTAAGGATGCAGGTTGTAAGTTTTCAGTCAACTATTATAAGGATAGAAAAAGGGTTTATAATTTCCAAACTAGTAAAGGCTGAAAAATGAAATAATTAAAAAAAAATTAATCCAAAATAAGGCAAAAGGGGAAGAATAAAATGAAAATGGTCAGTTTACTTTTTATTAAACATTTTTATTTATTTATTTGTGTGTGTTTGTGTGTGTCTGTTTGTGTGTATAGAAGAACTGGGGTATAGGAAGACAGGGGAGGTCTGCTGTGCCATGTGGGTCAGCTGACTGCCTGGGGATCGAACTCAGTCCACAGTGGTGATAGTGCTGAGTCTTAAAACACTAGGCTACCAGGTAGGCCCCCAAAGATGGTAGATTTAAACTCAAATATTTAATTTCTGGGCTTACAAGTATCTAAGCATCATAATACATGTGCAATAATTTCTGCCTTGGCCACTACTTTGGAAGGGGTTTTGCCCTGAAAGGTCACTCTACAGCCTAACTTCACTGTTGTGTGCCTAAGTGTGTCAAAGTTATCCCTCAATGTCCCACTTCCTCATAGTGTAACAGGGTGGTCCCCAGGAAAAGGGGAGGTTCTAGGTTTCCTGCCCCACCCAGAAGGAGGGTGGAGCTAAGCAGGGAGGAGAAGAAGACTCTGGAGAGGAGACTGAAGAGGAAGGAGGCAGGATGGAGCCAGAAGGAGACCTGAGGGAGGCACACGGAGCAGAGAGACGTGAAGAAACTGTGCTTGCTGCTTCTTGGCCCTTGACTAGGTGATACAGATGTGGGTGAGAGAACCGTGTGGAGGTTCACTATGGCAGCACTTACCTTGATTTTGATTTTGCTCTTTTTCTCCCAGACTTGTCTGGCCATTTCTGATCCTTTTTCATGGATCCCAGCCAGAAGGTGCTTTAGACTTGTGGTGGGCTTTCAGGCCTTGCTTTGGGCCAATCCCTTCTGGGTAGACTTTTACCCCCAAGGGAATGGGTAACTTCAGGTGTTTGATTTAGAAACTATATTCTTTGTCTTTTCTGCATTGCACACTCATTGTATTAAAGTTCCTTTCCATTAAAGGTCTAATATGTTTTGTCTTGATGTCATGGATGGCAGAACCTATTTAGAGCAGGCAGGTTTGGTGAGTTCAGCTCTCCCCTTGCTCTGTAACAATATGTCAGCAAAAGAACTCAGAAAATTCTAGAGAAGAGATCATAAATAGTGTTTTGCTTTTTTTTTTCCCCTAGGCTTATTTCTTTTGGTTCATATGGAGCTTTAACTTGGAATTAGGGAGTGATCTTTCTGCCCACCTATGCCCATGCAAATACTTCTTTCCACTAGCTCTTTCCCGCCACAGTGCAGCGGCCTCCTGCCTGACATGACCTGTACCTGTCAGGGATCTCTCTTCACTGACCTCCTTCCACAGAGGCAGGTCTCCTCAAGGCCACTCGCTTATGACGATGCAGGCCTCTCAGCAAGACTGTCCCTTTTGGGACAGCTCTTCCTGCCCACTGTGCCTATGCAAGTGTCCCCTTTTCTGTCCCTTTTTAAATAAATCTTCTCTTTAAATATAAAAAATAAATAAATTGGAATTAGTGTGACCATTTATAAGTGGGGAATTTCACATAAAAACACAGATGTCTAGCTTAGCTTGAATAATTAAAACATGGGGCCCTCCCTGGTGGTGCAGGGGGTTAAAGCACAGCATTGAGAAGTTAAAGCCAAAAAAAAAGAAGTTAAAGCCACTTCAGCACGAGTTCAATCCCCGTCCTGGAGGAGATCCACATGGTGCAGCAGACCTCTCCTGACCTGCCTGCTGCTCCCCTCAGCAGTGTGCTTCATTGATTTGCCTGTTCTGCTCCCCACACTGTCTCTGGTGAATCCTCTCACCACCTCTGCACCTCTGGCCTGTACCCCAGTTCTGTGTGCATAAAAAAATAAATCTTAAAAAAAAAAAACAACCCATGGGTTTTTGTTACAAATGGCAGTGCTCTTGTAACGCCCACTGTCTTGGAACATGGCCTCTGTCTGCTTGTCATCATCTCTACCATCTCTACTGCGTGTTATCTTCATGACTTCCGAAGCACTTCTGTTTGAAATCCTAGAGCATCCTCAACTTGAATACATTTTCTAGGGTTCTAAGATATCTGTTCACCCAATATTTTTTTTCTTATGTGAATGGACTCCACATTTTGGATCAATAATAATCCCTCCATTTACCAAGCAGGTATTGAAAGCACTCTATATACACCTTGTGAAACTATTATAGCAATTCTGTGAGAAAGTGGTTTCAGCGAGCATACCCACTTCAGAGATGAGAAAATTGCAGCTTGGTGACCTTAAGGAAATTTCTGTAAGTGGTGGAACTAAGACTTAAGCTAGCTCTGGTGCATGCTATGGGACCTGAGTCCTTAGCTTTCCTCTCTAATTTTTTTTTTCCCCCAGGATATTTTTATTTATGCATACAAAAACTGGGGTACAGGCCAGAGTGTGGGGGAGTGGTGTGAGAGGATTCACCAGAGACAGAGCCAGGAGCAGAACAGGCAGACAGACTGAAGTACACTGCTGAGGATAGCGGGGGGTAGCGGGGGGCAGGTGAGGTCTGCTGTGCTATGTGGGTCACCCCCTGGCTGGGGATGGAATTTGTGCTGCGGTGGCTTCATATGTGCTAAATCTCTTGCACCACCAGAGAGGCCCTTTTCTCCCCAGTTTCATCTTATGTCACTCCTCCTCACTCCTCACTCAGGTCGCTCTGATTCTGTATGAGGATACCTCCTAGCATAGTTCATTCTCTTGTCTAACCATCTCTTGCTGGGCCCTCCCTAGTGACTTTGGCACAGCGGGTTAAAGCACAGCACAATGAAGCTACCACAGCCACTGCAGCATGAGTTCGATCTCTGGCCAGGGAGCCGACCCACATGGCACAACAGACCTCTCCTGTCTCACCCACTGCTTCCCTCAGCAGTGTATCTCAGTACATCCGTCTGCTCCCCACTCTGTCTCCGGTGAATCCTCTCACCCCCACACCGCTGGCCTGTATCCCAGTCCTGTATGCATAAATAAATAAATCTTATATAAAAAAAGAAACCTTTAATAAAGATCTCGGGCCAAGAGATTTATAGCTATTCTTTGTACATATGGGGGTACCCTCCTTCCCATGTCCAAGTGGGTGTTGGAGATGGCTCATAAGAACTACTTGTTAATTTTTCAGGAATTTCACAAACTGACTGAAGTCACATTGGTAGCTTGAAATCAGTCATGGTGGAGTAGTTTCACCATGAAAACAGGTATACTCTACAAATCAATGTGCCCCACCCCCACACAGAGCTAAGTTAAACATTCCCTAGAGTACCATTGTCTCTTCTCTCTCCTGCTCCCCCACCATCCATTACTTATCGCTTTCAGGTCCTCTTATTTGCTTCTTAGCATTTATTATGCTTCGAGGTTATGTATATTTAGTTTCTGGTTATCAGATAATGAAACCTTTGCCTTACAGGATTTTTAGAATTTATTTATGAACTGGTACAGGCCAGAAGTATGTGTGTGTGGTGGGGGGTGTGTGTGTGAGAGGACTCACCAGAGACAGAGTGGGGAGCAAAACAGGCAGATTGATGGAAATACACTGCTGAGGGGGCGGCAGACAGGTCAGGAGAGGTCTGCAGCGCCATGTGGGTAGCTCCCTGGCCAGGGATCTAACTCATGCTGCAGTGGCTGGCGATAGCTTGATAGCACTGTATCTTTAACCTCTGTGCCACCAGGGAGGCCCAGGAGTCACATTCCGTGTCTGTAGGGGATGGGGGCGTGGGGGCGAGGGGGAGGGTTTCGCTAGGGGACTGCTTTGGGATTTTTCAGCCTTGAGGTTGTAGGGCGATGTCAGAGTGAGTGAGGGAAGATCATGAGACAGTGTGATGAGAAAATGGCATGTGGAATTGCTGCTAGATGTTTGAGACTTTCTGCAGATGAACCCCAATGGTGTCAAGGTGCCTGAGAAGGGCGGGCGTGAAAAGGGAGGGCAGGAAGGAGGAAGGCTCTGTTGAAGAGGTGCCATTAAGAAACATTTCTGGGGAAGGGCTCTGATGGGGAGCCCTCCTCTGTGGATCAGGTGCCAGTGTAGTTGTCATTTCCCTTTGTTCAGTCTTCTTTCTGCAGAGTTATGGTGGGAACTATCATTTATTTGTTTATCTTATTTTTTAAAGATTTATTTTATTTATGGGGACTCCCTGCTGCCGCAGGGGTTAAAGACAGCACTGTCAAGTTTTCACTAGCCCCTGCAGCACAAGTTCAATCCCCAGCCAGGGAGCTGACCCACGGGGTGCAGCAGACCCACTGTTCCCCTGAGCAGTGCCTTTCAGTTGGTCTGCCGGTTCTTCCCCACTCTGTCTCTGGTAAATCCTCTCACCCCCTGCATCTCTGGCCTACAACCCACTTCTTGTATGCATTAAAAATAATAATAAATCTTTAAAAAATTGTATTTTATTTATGCATACA
>NW_004567141.1:5906919-5923551 GCF_000260355.1 Condylura cristata
CCAGAGACAGAGTGGTTAACAGAACAGGTGTCTTGACTGAAACACACTGCTCACACTGCTGAGGGATCAGCAAGTGGGACAGGCGAGGCCTGCCATGCCTAATGGGTCACCTCCCTGGCTGGGGCTCAAACTTGTGCTGCAGTGGCTGCAGACAGCCTCATAGAGCTGCACTTTAACCCCTTGTGCCACCAGAGAGGGCCTATCATTTATTTTTAAATATATTAAATTTTTATATAAATGCTAACCTGACAGTTGAAAAGTCTATTTTTACTTTTGTCCTTTACCCACCCATTTCCCTCTCCGCACTAGGTAACCTCTGTTATTATTTTTATCTTTCCAGTCATTTTAGTGCATAATAGGGAAAACAGGAATATGTAATCCCCACCCTTTGGGCAAACGGTAGCCCACTCTGTGCCATTCAGATCCTATGTTTTCCTCTTAGAGTTCTTAGGGCACTTCCACATCAGCACCCAAAACCCCTCTATCTTACCCAGAGCCCCTCTATTTTATCTGAGCCTAGCATGCCACTGCGTGGACATAACCTGACTTGTTGAGCTGGCAATGGCAGGGGTCATCCAAACTGTTTCTAGCATTTTGCTTTTGAAACTGTGCAACACAGAATTGCCTTGTAATTTTGCACCTTTTTCATCAATGGCACAGCCATGGCTCGCAGTGAAGAAGTGACTGTCCAAGGTTACAAGGGGTCGTGTGAGCAAGCCCTTCAGCCTGTGACTGGGAGGCTTCCCTCCACCGCAGCACAGAGCCTGTGTTTTAGTTCAGTTGTTCATGCCACTGTGGCCTGGCCCTGTGTGGTGCAGTGCTGGGGACACTGTGGTACTCTGCCCGGGGTGAGGATGAGCTACTGAGCCAAATCCTAACAGACAGGGATGAGTTATTTAGAAGAGGGCAAGACAGATGTTCTAGTCAATGGGATAGGCAGAGCCCAACCCAGAAGCACAAGCACCCTGGGGCCACAAGGTTCATGAGTGGTGGAGGGAAATGGCTGCAGAAGGACCTCTCGGTGTTTATGTGGGGCACAGCGGTGTGCTATATGGATTTTTTTCTTTTAAGATTTATTTATTTACGCATACAGAACTGGGATACAGGTGAGAGGTGCAGGGATGGTGAGAGGACTCACCAGAGACAGAGTGGGGAGCAGAACAGGCAGATCAACGAAGCACACCGCTGAGGGGAGCAGCGGGCAGGTCAGGAGAGGTCTGCCGCGCCATGTGGGTCAGCTCCCTGGCTGGGGATCGAACTTGAGCTTCACAGTGCTGAGCTTCACGGGCCACCAGGGAAGGCCTTGGATCTTATGCCATATGCAACTTGAACTTGGCTCTTCAGGTCTCAGCCAGAAGTCCCTGGAATTTCTGTGAGAAGTTAACTTTGTGGCTTACTTTTCATATTGTGAAAAACAAATGAGCTAATGATGTTTTGGATCACCTGCGGGGCACTTTATAATCTATGTTGTGAAATGATTTGTGTCTGCATTTGCCTTTGTGTTTGTGATGATTTGGCACCAAGGAGTGCAGCTTAATTATCTCAGCTACTGAGAAGAGAACAGAGGAGGACTTAATATGTAAATGATGCACTGTGCCTGGAGGAGGCCTCATGTCCTCCCAGCAGGCTCATGAACAAAGGGTAAGCAAAAGTCCGCCCAGAGAAAAGTGGTAGGAGTGAGTCACCTCCCCCCAGGCTCTGGAGACCCATGCTGGAGGGTCAGCTCCCCTCACACATCTTGTGCTGCAATTAGTTTCAGCAAACATCATCTGTTGCAATAAATTAATGTTTTTGTTTTAAAAAGTTATTGGTTTGCTTCTGCTTAATTGGGAAATTGCCGTGGCCTTTAGAGTTTTATGTGACATAAAAATATATTCCTGACCATATCTATTTATTTTATTATTTTTTTTATTTTACAAAAGTTTATTTTTACATCATTTTGTACATTTTTTTTTCCATCTCAGTTGTAATCCCCGTGGGTTTCCCATCACCAAGTCACCCGTGTGCCATCACCATAATCCCATGCAGTTCCCTGACCATATCCATTTAAATGACATCATAGGACTAATGAATGACCATCACTGGGGCCGACAGAACATTTTTTCTTTGGGGGGGGAGCCGCTGAAGGGTTTCAAATCACATGATCAGGTTGGCATTTTTTTTTTTTTAAAGATTTATTTATTTGTACATACAGAACTGGGGTACAGGCCAGAGGCTCAGGGGCGGTGAGAGGATTCACCAGAGACAGAGTGGGGAGCAGAACAGGCAGATCGATGAAGTACACTGCTGAGGGGAGCAGTGGGCGGGTCAGGAGAGGTCTGCCACGCCATGTGGTCACCTCCGGGGCAGGCGGGAATCGAACTCATGCGGAAGTGGCTTTAGTTTCTCAGTGCTGTGCTTTAACCCACTGCGCCACCAGGGAGGGCCCAGGTTGGCATTTTAAACAGAGCACTGGGTGGCATGGAAAATGGATTGGAAAGGAACAAGATTAGACTCTGAGAGGCAGATGAGGGTTGAGGAGGGAGGGCAGGCGATATGGGCCACAGAAGATTTTGAATAGATGCTGACAGTTGGCCTCAGACTTCAGAGGTTGGAGAGGGCAACTCTTTTGCAGGGCCCCACAGCAGTCTGGGGATAGGAATGTCAGTGGGGCTGATACGGGGTTTGCCGTTTGTACTGACTTGGGATTCCTTATTCTCAGAGCCTTTGAATGCTCAACTGTAAAAGCGATGGGTTGGACTGATAATATCTCTAGTTTCATTTCTGAGTTTCTGGCAGTGGTCCCCAGTAACTGTGCCGTTTGGCTTTCTTTCCATTTGAATCCCAAATCTTTGTTCTTTGTCCAAAGACCAAATCTCATGTACCTCTTGCCCTCCTTTGGCTAAACCATCAAGGTAATTACCACTGTGCTCCTCAATTTTTCCCTGGTTGGCTGCCCTGACTAGTCTGATCCTCTGAAAGATTAAAGATAAAGCTGTGGAAGAATTATAACAATATTGAGGGAAAGGACAGTTCTCAACCCAAGTGACCAGAGAGGAGAGGACTTAGAAAAGTAACTTACTTTCCTAACACTAAATGCTTAGACCTGACGCCTGGACCTTTTTCTTTCCCCTTCCCTCAAATCCTTCAAAAGAGCTCTTGCTTTCGTTTCCTCTGTCCCTGTTTCCTTCCTCCATCTTTAGCTGCCATAGAACAAATTTTAACTATCTTTTAAATATTGTATTAATAAGTAGTCCTTGATCCCAACTACAAAGCAAAAGAGACTGAATTACAAATAGCAAAGAACACAAACCTGTTCTATTTCCCTCATTATTTATTTATTAAAGCTCTACCACAGAAGCCAGTAACTATCAGTAACGATGCAACAGCCAGCTCTTCCTAACTAGCGGGGTGGGGAGGAGGAGTGGGGTGCGGGAATGTAGGGGCCTGCTGCCTCCGAGTGCTTGGGGAGGGGCCTTCTCTTTGCAGTGGGCATCACAGACCAGAGTGAGGCTTGACTGTGGAGCTGGGCTTGCGCCCTGGTTCTGCCACCTGCCAGGAAAGTGGCCGCCAGTGGGCTGTCTCTCTGTGCCTCCCTATGCTCCTCTGGAACATGGGATAACAATGGCTTCCCCCTAAAGCTGCTGCGGGTATTGGATGAGCCTGTGCAGGCGAAGTACTATGTGCCTGGGTGGTAAGAAGTGGTGTTTTAGTGTGACCTTAAAAATATTATAATCCCTTTGGAGGACAGTTGGGTAATATGTATCTAAAGTCATTAAAATGTCATAAATTTTGACCCAGTTACTTCACTCTTGAGAATTTATCTCAATGAATTAATTCAAGGAAAGAAAAAAAAAAAAAAGATTGCAACAATGGGCAGAGGTTTTGAAACCACGAAGCAAGTAAGAACAACCTAAAAGACAACCCAAGGGCAACAGTAGAAGCCATATCAACAGGACAGAATTTTCTGCCATGGCTAAGAGGATGTGTGTTCACTATAAACACAGGGTGAACTGTTTGTGAAAGAACATTGGAAGAAGGAAGTGATCACAGGATTGTATATGTGTTCTAGTGACTTTAGAAGCAATCGACACATATTGCCTGGCTTTCTCTGTTTGGGGATTAGGTATGACTTTTGAGATTTACTTTTAGGTATTATAAAGTAGGTTATTGCCAAACGAACCTGATGTTTAAATTAGCTTGCCTCTCTGCAGTCTGGACTTGGCCCCCAGGATCACTAAGTCCCAGTGAGTCCAGCCCACCCTCTCCCAAGTCTCCTACACCCTCCGCAGAGCTCTGATTTCTGTCCTGGTCATGACACTTTATGAGGGCAACGTCTAAGGGCAGGTATCTTGTCACCACATTAAAACCAGACAAGAAAAATATCTAAACTTTCCCTTTCAAAATATAATATACTTAAATTTATTTATTTATTCATTTATGCATACAGAACTGGAGTACAGGTCAGAGGTACAGGGATGGTGAGAGGATTCACCAGAGACAGAGTGGGGAGCAGAACAGGCAGGTTGAGGAAGTACACTGCTGAGGGGAGCAGGGCCAGACAGGACGCGCCATGTGGGCCACGTCTGGGGTTGGGGATCGAACTAGTTTCTTGCTGAAGTGGCTAGCTTCACAGTGCTGTGCTTTCACCTGGTATATCACCAGGGAGGGCCCACTAAATATATATATTTTTATTTGAAAGAATTTTAAGGGCCTCTTAAACTGTGAAGCCATCATGGTGTGATGGAAGAACGTGAGGAAGAACCTGAAGGAAGTCATGGTCTTAAGGTGACTCTTCTGCATATATGTGTATTGAACAAACCCCTTTTTCTCTCTGGGCCTGTAAAACGAAAGGGTTAAATATGATGTTGTCAAATCAGAGGTGCCTCTGGCTTCTAGCAGACAGTCTAAACCTGCCTGAACGCTACTTGCATCTGCTCCTGTCTGGTGAGGTGGAGCTGAGGGCCCAGCAGCGAGTGAAATGACTTGGCTGCGTCCTGCGGGGTTCCGGCTGGGCTGCCGGAGGGTGGCATTAGCTGTTCTCTCCAGGTGGAGGTGATGTCACAGCAGCTGGAGGGTGTGATGGCTGGGGCTGACGAGGAAGCGACCGCCGCAGTCCGTTGTCACTTTAGACCTGTTGCTCCCTTCCTTGGTGATCGGCCCGCGTCTTTGCAGAGGGGGTTGAAACGAAAGCGTCTCATAAAATGCTTTGATCTTGCAGCTCCTCCCTCCTCTGGGAAGACTTCCAGGAGACCCCCACCCGGCCCGGGAGCAGCCCCGTGGCTCCGCCCACCAGCCCGGTCGGGGCGCTGCTCTTGACTCTGGCCGCCAGAGGGCAGTCCCGAGACGTGGAAACCAGCGGTTGCGTTGTCGGTGCCGGGGTCACTTCGCCAACACATCTGGACTTGCTGAAGTCATTCTCCACTTCAGTGATTCTCAACCCGGGACATTTTTTTCCTTCTCCCCCCAGGGGACATTTCACAATATCTGCATGGGGACGGTGCTGCTGGTGTTGGGGCCAGGGATGCACCAAACCTCTGGGAATGCACAACACGGGTCCCGCAAGGAAACCATGCAGCCCCAAATGCCAGTGGTGTGGAGGCTGAGGAGCTCTGTCTGCTGAATCTGCTGTCTAAGCACAGAGCTGCGTTCTCTGGAGCTGAGCCTTTGGTCTCCTGTGTTAACCTACTCCAGAGGGAAATTTCCTAACAGTGACCACAATACCCAGTTCATTGTCTGAAATGTGGGGGTCCCAGCAAGACCCTGGAAGAGGAGAAAGGTTCGACAGGGGGCACTGGGGGCCCCCATAATGGAGGTCTGTCCTTGAGGCTGGCCTGTCTGAACTGGGCACAAGCCCCATGATGACCAGGACGGGCCAGTTCCTTGTGCTGGTGCCAACAACACTGGCTCTTTGTCTTCCCAAAAAGGGCAGGGCCGTGGGCAAGGCCCTGGGGCTGGGCTGTATCTTTCCTGCAGGGCCTGGGGTGAGCCTGCAGCTTTGGAAGTGAGTGGGAAGCAGTTTTTGCTGTAGCCCTTGGGATCTCCTGGGAGAGACTCTGAGGGCCTCTATTTGGTGTCTCTGGTGATGTGGGGTGGTTGACATGAAAAACACCCAAGGCCCTTTCTCTTGGCCTGTTCCGAGTCTGGAATTCAAGGACTGGGTCCCTTGCTCATTTCAGTCTTCCTGAGGGCTGAGGGCCGGAGCTTGCTCTGCTCTGGGCTCTGTCTCACTTTCATAAAGAAGGGCTGAGAGGCAGCAGGAAGCAAAATGCACTGGGAACCCTGGGACGGATGAGCACGTTGTCTGGATTGCTGCTGGACAAGGCTGAGGGACAAAGGGACCCTCTGTGCCTCCTTAGTGCTTCCCCTATCGCCTAGAAAGGCAGTGGAGACAAATTGTAAGCCTGAAGCTGGTGGCCCACAGCTAGTGGAGCCATGTGGCTCAGTCACGTAGGACTCTGGAGCCCTCTCTGTTAGCATTTCCTCCCCCCAGCCACCCAGAGCTTCTAGTCATTCCCCTTGTCATTCTTAGGTCCTGGGGACAGAGAAAGAGGGGCTCCTGTCAATGCCCTTGTTCACCCCCAACCCTTCAGAATTCTGCTTAGAGGTCAGGGAGGGAATGCCAGTCTTCTGAAAAGACCCTGCTGGTTCTTCCTCCAGGCTGTTTTCCCACTTGGCCACAGTGTCTTCCAGCAGTTTTCTTCCCTGGGTGGTGGGAGGGTGGTAGGCTGGCTTCATTTCCACTTCTGCTTCAGGCCTTCCTCCCATCCCTCTTTCATATTTTCCTGGGGGGAATTTTGGGTGGCATTTGGCCTCAGGCCAAGTGGGAGGACAGCAGGACCACAGCAGAAGGCTGAGAGAAGCCATTTGCCAAGTGCATTTTATTCATGGTCCATGTAGGGAGGGACAAGCTCAGGGGCTATCCCTCCTGCCCACTGGCTTGGGTTTTGGGGATGTGGAGAAGGAAATGACTGCAGAGGACACCAGCTCTCAGGGCCACAAAAATCAGTGGGAGGGGCAGGCGAGGGACTGGGAACTTAGTCTGGAGGAGGGAGACAGGTCCAGAGAGAAAGGAGTTGCCTGAGGCTCAGGGGAACACGCAGCTCCTGCCTCCCCATCTAGACTCTTCACTCCACCCATGTGAGCAAGTGTGGGGTTCTTCGAATGATGGAAGCCTTGTTCTCATCTCTATCAAGAACAGTTGAGATTAAGACTGTCTCCCTAAACTGATTAGCAACTGGGGGGAGTGGGTATAGGCCTCCGCTTTCCCCATTCCCACAGCAGCCCTCCTCTGACATGCCCGCAAGCCCTAGGGTCTATCTCATTCCTCCAAATCCTCCTGCAATTGAAGCCTGCTTCCAGTCAGGGGGAGGCATGAAGCCAGAGGGAGAGAGACAAGTAGAGATGGAGCTTGAGGGCCCCCTCCCCATTCACATCTCCTTCCCCAGTTAGGGAGGATCCAGGGGCCACACTGTTTTGAAGTTCTTCAGACTGGGGGACACAGCGCTTTCCTCCCCTGATTTGGGTCCATGCGTCTCTGAGAAGCCCTTCCCAGGACGGAGATGCTCCTCTGACTCCATTGTGGGGTTGGGCTCTCCTTCGAGCCCCTCAGACCTGATGGTCAGGAACTGGAGCCTCTCCCTGGCCCCCTGCCCCAGCCCAGCCAACAGAGGAAGCCCTGGAAAGTGCCAGGCCCCTGGGGGGCACCCAGGTCCTGGGAGTAAGGTATCTGGCTTGGAGGGCCCTAAGAAATGCTGCTCTGTGGGGAGGGGGGGCACGAAGGGTGCAGAAAGGCGGGTCCAGTCAGAGGGGAGAGGAGATGGCAGGGGAGGGGTGAAGGAGGCAAAGCTGGGCAACTTGTCTTGGGGGCTCCTGAAATGACAATCAAACCGGCAGGGGGCTGGGGCAGTGCCCAGTCCTAGAAAAAGAGAGAAAGAGAAAGAGGGTCAGAGAGTACCCCTGGTCCTGAACGCCCCCCCCCCACACACACACACTTCCTCCACTTGCCATTTCTTCTTCCTCTTCCTGGAAGAGGAAGCTTTCTCTCCCGGCTGCGCTTGAGGTAAAGGTCACCTCCTGGGGAAGCCTCCCAGTACCTCTCAGGCTGGGGGAGTCCTTGGTGACACCTCCCTGCCTCCCGCCTGCCCTGCACTCTGTGCTGGCTTAGAATGGAGCAGTCATGAGTGTGACTGAGGTCTGTGCCCTCAGCTGAATGGGGGCAGCAATTGTGTGTCCTACTGTCCTGAGATCCAGCCCAATTTGGTGCATAATAAATGCTCAGTGAAGATGTGCTGACTGAATCAAGATATTCTTTGCTGCAACTCACTGAATCCAGTGTTTCCTCTCCTGGCTCCTACAGCAAAGAGCTCAAGTTGCAGCTGGTAAAGTCCTGCTTATATGAACTTGGGCTACTCATTTAGCATCTCAAGCCTTAGTTTATGCCTCTGCAAAATCCCCTCTCCTTACTGAGACCAAATGACTTGGCAGGTAATCAGGACCCACTCCTCAGGAAGCCCGCCCTCCTTCAGTCCTGCCTAATCTGCCCCCTTCTCCTGTCACCCCACCAGGACCCCACAATCAGGGCTCCCAGCCAGGGGTTTCTGGGGGGTGATTATACAGAACTTTATGCCACTTTCTATATTTCAGAAGGCCTAACTCCAAGCAGGCCCACATCACTCGACAAAAACAACAGACATCCAAAGGGACCACACAGGGGGAGTGATAGCTAATGAGAACTGGCAAAACAAATTACGACTTAATACACTTAATTTATTGGATAGAGGCAACATTTCTGAAGCTGATCTTCAGCAATATTCTCCCTGAAGGGGGAAGTCATAGAAATGATTCTCCGTGGAAAAGCGTGGAAACCCCTGCAGAGTACACCCTCCTGGGGTCACATAGTCTGCCCCTGGGTCCTTGCATGCCATGAAGACTCTTGCCTCCCCCCGACCCCCCAGGGGCCCTGCATCCTGGCTGTGTCACTCCTGCAGGCTGCAGCTGGGTGTAAGGAGGACATGGCCGACAGGACTCCTGCCTCTCCTGCCCCTCCCAGCCCTGGTCTGCTCCTCCTGCCTCTAGCTCTCAGGCCAGGCCACCCTTTCACCCAGAAGCAGCTTCCTCTCTTGGCACCAAGTGCCCTGAGTGACAGTGGAGGTGAGTTGGCAGAGTCTCTGGAATCCCAGTCCAAAAGTGGGACTGGCCTCTGGTGACCTGCCCTCCTTGATGTCCTGTGGAGCCCAAGCAAGGGCCAAGGGGGGCTGGGAGAGAGCAAATGCTCCTGCAGGGAGGGGCCAAAGAGCCCTTGAAGCCGGTGTGGTCAGGAAACACTTTCTCTCATCGCTTCCCAAAGGGAGCAGCTTGAGCCCAAAGCATTCCCAGAGGGAGGGGTAAGTGGCAGGAGAGGAACAGGAGGGCTCCTTCAGGTGCTGTCTAGCTCTCCGCGTAGGCCTCGAGGCCCAGCAGGCCAGGTCTCCTGCTGCCAGCTTGGTCACGCTCCCTGCAATCCTGGGGCCCAGAGCTAGGCACTCTGCATTCCCTGAAAGTGGGCAGGGGACAGGGCACAGCAGGTTGAATGGGGACTAGCCCAGTTGCCTGGAGGATAGCCTTGGTCCCTGCATCAGAACCTGGCTTGGTCAAGTATTTCTGTGATCCCTATCACAAATATTCTGCCTTTGTCCCTTCCCAGCTTTCAGTCCTGTAACACTGGCCTCTGCGCCTTCTCAGTCCTCAAGGCGTGCGTTGCCGCCTCGGCTTTCTTTCTGTTCTGCCTGCCTGTCTCAGGGCCTTTGCACAGGCAGCTCTCTGCCTGCAGAGCTTCCCTCCCACTCTCTGAGCCCAGCTGACTTCTATTCATATGTTGGGTCTTAGCTCAAATGTCACTGTCAGGGAAGCCTCCCTGGCTGCTTTCTGCACCCTGCGCTGCTCAGCAGTTAGCACAGCCATGGCCACATATTTATTTATGGGATCTTTCCTGAAAGACTTATTTTTATTTATTTGTGCATAAGAACTGGGGTGGAGGCCAGAGGTATGGCATGTGAGAAGATTCACCAGAGACAGTGAGGAGCAGAACAGGCAGATCTACTGAAATACCCCGCGGAGGGAGGCAGCAGGCAGGACAGGCGAGGTCTGCTGCGCCATGTGGGTCAGCTCCCTGGTCAGGACTGAAATCAGGCCACGGTGATTGCGGACTGCTCGAGAGCCCTGAGACGTTAACCCCAAGCCACTAGGGGAGGCCCTATTTAATAAGATGATTAATTGAATGGCTTTTGCAGCTTCCCTTCCCTTGCCCACAAGCTCCATGAAGGAGTCCTGCTTACGCTGGCACCCAGTTCTAGCTGTGCCTGGGTGTGAGACAGGTCATCACATCGCTGTTGAAAGGAGAAACGAGTGAATAAGTGAGAGAGTGAGCGACTTTTTCTTCTTTGCTTCAGTCAAACTTCCTATTCCATGGCCCTTGTCCTGTTTCTGGCCCCATCATCCTCTGACTGGATTATCAGAAAATCTCCCAACACTGGTGTTATACCTCCTCCTACCCAAATTCTCTATACACATCAGCCAATTTTGTGAAAGAAAAGTCTGTGTATGCCCCTCCTTCCTGGTGCTCTCGCAGTTAGGCTTGGTAAAGTCCAGCCCCTGAGCATGGCTTCCGAGGGAAACACGCTTGTCTCCCAACCTCATCTCTCACCCTTCCTTGCTCTCTGAGCTGGGGAGCGACTGGCAGTTTTCCAGGTTTGCTACATCAGCTCAGGCTTTGTGTTTTAGGAGGCACTGGCTCGCTCACTAGGCTGTGCACCTTCCCCACTGCAGCCTGCTCAGGGCAGCCTTCTCCAGCAGGGCCCTCCTCAGTCCCCTAGGGCCTGGCAGCTCCCCAGGTCTCAGTGCTGGCCACTGACTGTGCTCCCAGCTCCGTTCCCCGCTCCCCACTTGGGGAACATCTTGGGGCCATTCGTCATCTTGGAGCCCTCAAACCTAATAAATAGCTGGTGCCCAATAAATGTTTATTGAGCGAATGAATGACTAGTATTGTCCCTTGTCTCAGCACCCTCACCCCTGAGCTCGGCCAGAGAGGTTCTCCCTCCTCTGCCTGAGATGCCCTGGCCCTCCCTTGTCCCAAGCACGCACTGTGGATACTGCTGCTGCTCCCTTTCTTCTCTCCAGAGCCCTCAGGGGGCACTCGGGGGGGCCGCTGTGCAGACCACTGCTCCACCAGGGCCTGATGGGTGAACAGCATGCTGTGCAGGAGCTGCAGAGCAAGAAGAAGCAGGTGTGGAGACAGGCTCCCTCAATGCGTGCCCCCCTCCCCCAGTGTCCACACTACCTACAGCTTCAGTAACCAGTTCTTAGGACAAGGGAATGTGCTGGGACCGTGGTTAGGTCATGGGAGGAATAGTGCTGGCACAGGAAGGGTCCTCTTTGCAGAGTGGGACTGTTAAACATTCAGGGGTGATTCAGATAAACACCCCCTTCCTGCCCCAGGGACACTTGGGGCTTAGGAGGCAGGGACAAGAACACTGGAGACGGATGCACCCCAAGATGGAGGGGGGTCTCCTTTGTGCCTACCTCACTCTGTGCTCCCATGGGCACCAGGGCTGGCCGGAACAGGGCAGGGGTGCCCAGCAGCAAGTGGGGGGAGGGTGGTGCCCGCACCTCCCACAGAGGATAGTTGACTACGATGAGCTTGCTGAAGTTGAACTTGTAAGTGAACCTTTTGCCTTTGGTCTTGTGCAGAATCCTCTTATTGTAGTAATATCTGGAGACCCAGGGTTGAGAACAGAGAGTTGGCCCCATGCCCAGGGAATGGAGTCAGAGGCCCACCCACCTTCAACGCCCTCCCCAAGCCAGCCAGACTAACCCGAGCCATTCTGTGGAACCACTCGGCCTCCCTCTTACCACACGGGAGCATTTCCCAAGGCTCGGAGGGGTGGGAATTGGATAGGGCGCCAGAAACCACAGCTCTTGTCTTTGAACTCTGCCCTCTCTGGCCACCTTGGCTGCCTCCTCTCACCTGAGGGCCCGGCTCAGCTTGTCATAATTCATCTGTGGTTTGCACTTCCTGCGGCCCCAGAGGCGGGCCACCTCATCTGGATCCTTGATGACAAACTCCCCGTACTCTCCCTGCTGCCAGGCGATGACATGGCGGAACTCTTCCTTCTGCAGCAGCTCTAGGATGAAGTGCCACAGCTGGATCTGCCGGGAGCCGGGGGAGGACTCGGCTTTGTAGGCCCAGTCCGGGAAGGCCAAGCCTGGGTTGGAGGGGCAGCGTGAGTGAGGCCCTGCTTCGCAGGCCCGGGCCATGTCGTGTGTGGGCGGCAGGCCTGGCAGAGGCTCACCTGAGATCCAGGAGTGGCTGGCGATGGAAGGGGTGCCCTCGGACAAGCAGCCGCAGTGCATGGTCCACTCCTGGCGAGCCAGGGCTGTGTCTAGGCCTTGGGGAGAAGTGGCCACCACTTAGGATCAAGGGAAAGAAGGCAGGGGGGAGGGGGGCACAGCAGGAAAGAAGAGAGACTAGGGAAGGCATGAAAGGAGAAGAGAGAGACAGAGGGAGGGGAAGGGGGTCTGCAGCAGGGAGTCTCCCCTGCTCCCAGGGCAGGCCCAGCTTCCTCTGAGGACCAGTCACTGGCAGGGCTGGGGCTGGGGACTAAGCCACTTATAGAGATGGGGCCAACTGTGAAGGGCCCTCTGTCCTGCCCCTGCTGGGAGGTTTAGACAGAGAATGAGCTCTCTTCTCACGCTTAATGGGATTGGTGTTTTTCCCAAGAGAAGACAAGGGAAAATGTAATTAATCATAGGCGTTTCTAAACCGTGACAGGGAGGCAATGGCAGCCACACACGCCCACACCTCTCTAGGGCACAGGACAATTTTACAGTTGAGAAGAGCAGGGCTTCTGCGTTTCTCACCCACGGGCCCGAGTGCCTAGCAGGGCGCCCAGGGTGGCATCGCAGGGCTCCAGACGTGGCTGTGGACAGACTTGGTGAATGCGGATGAACTTGTCGATCGCGTGGTTACTCCCAGCACGCTCTCCGTCCCCTCAGAGCGGCGGCTGCAAGGGGTCAGGAGCCCTGGGCTCTTGCTCACAGCTAACCCCGGAGTCCACCCTGGCTTGGTGCTCACACAGGCTCTGCAAAGACTTTCCCCATCGCTGGCAGGCCTGGAGTGGACTCTTGCTGGTTCTCAATACAGCAGGGACGGGGAGGGGAGAAGGAGAGGACACTGGGGAATGTGCACCATTGGGAGAAACTTGTCTGACACAGGAGAAAGGAAGAGAGAAGCTGAGTAGGTCTCACCATCTTCCGGATGGGGTTGAGGGCGGTGTAAGACACTGGGTTCCACCGTCACTGATGGAAGATGAAGCTAGAGGCACAAGGACTGGACAAGGATGGGGCTGCTGTGCAGATGCGGGGTTCAGGGCCTGTTTCTGGGGGTGGTGGGCAACGGTAGTTCCCTGAATGTCAGGACCACTGATAAGCGGGGCGCCAGCTCATATGAGCTGGGTGAGCTCTGTGTTTCCACCTCTGATAAACTCAGGGTGCTCTAGGCTAAGTGGAACCTAATAGGCTGTGGGGCCTGGAGTGCAAGAGAGGCTAGAGGCTGAGAGAGGGGAAGTCATGTGACCCATGGAGTTGAGGGGCGAGGCCTGATGCGACAGCCTCTCACAGGCAGAGCGGCTGTAGGCCCACATATGGCAGTGTGTCTCCAGCCCCCATGTGCTCTTTAAAGTGCAAATTCTGATTCTGTTGCTTCAGTGGAAGCAGAGATCCTGAACTTCTAACAAGTTCCTTGATGCTGCCACTCTGCTGGTCCTTGAACTAAGCTTAGAGTCATAAGTACCCAGGGACACAACAGAAAGAAATGTGGTTGTTAAGAAGTCAGGAAATCTGGGCCAGGTGGTGCAATGGATCAAAGAGCAGCACTATGAAGCTATCCACAGTCACTGCAGCAAGAGTTCGATTCCCTGCCAGGGAGGTGACCCACATGGCGCAGGAGACCTCTCCTGTCTCACCCGCTGCTCCCCTCAGCAGTGTATTTCAATTGATCTGCCTGTTCTGCTACCCTGTCTCTGGGGAATCCTCTCACCCCCCCTGCACCTCTGACCTGTAACCCAGTTCTTATATGCACACATAAATACATCTTAAAAAAAAAAAAAAGTCAAGAAATCCCACATACTGCAGGTTGTAAACCCCCTCTCCTTCACCCTCTCCCCCACACCAGGAGGTCAGGGAGTCTCTTGCTTTCCCTTTCCAGGAAGAGTTTCTGACAGACCAACAGCCCATTGGGGCAGGTGCTTCTGGAGAACCCTGTCTGGAAATGAAGGGAGGCATGGCTGACCCACCTACATCAGGAGAATGGGTCTCCTTCCTGTCCCTCTGTCTCCAACTTTACGGGGTCTTCTGAAGAAGGCTCCGCTTTCCTCCCCCACCCCCCATACCTGCCCTGTAGGTTGGAAGTTTATCTTTCATGTAACTTCCAACCCACGAGAGTCTCTTCCATGTCACCTGAGGAAAGTGTGTGGAAACAGAGCCGCTGTGAGGGAGTCCAGGACTCAGCTCTGTAGAGGAAGCTGGCAGATTTACTGAGATGGGCCCAGGGCTGTGTGGACTGATGGTGTTTGGTTCCTGCACTGGGAGATTTGAGACCTGGATGGTAGATTTGGGATCTGGTACCCCCACTCCGTGCCCTCCAAGCACATAGGGTGCTCTGTACCACACTGAGGAACTGAAATCTCTGGAACTTCATTCCAAACATTAGGCCAGATGCAGCTCAGATAGACTGAGTAACTCTAAAAATGCAAATGCCAAATTTAAGGGCCAACTAGTAACTATGCATGTTGTTGCCCCTGGCACCCAAGGGGAAAAAACCCTAATAAAAGCCAAAGTGGCTTCGGTTGGCCAGATCAAACTGGATGCTGCACTTCTTCCTGGCCTCTGCTATGTTTGTGAGCTTCTGTTGTGGGTCCTCAGGATCTGGGTGTGGAAATCCTCACTGCCTGAAGGCCAATCATTTTCCCTTGAGGCCTTCCTTTTCTGTGTGAGCCCTTATCTGACCATGACCATGGGGAACCTTCAGAGAGGCTCAGCTTCTAACTCCACCTTCATGTTCAAGAACTGCTCTTGCTGTTTAGCCCTAATTCTTTGTGCTTTGTTTTAACCCACACTCTAGTGGTGATGCTTCCAAGGTGGGGGTGGGGGGAGTAGGGGGACCTCCTGGGGCCTTCATGTCCCTTCAAACCCCAGCCTCCAGCCCCTCCCTCCCTTTTTGCATTGTAAAGTCTTGAGGCAGCTCTAGCAGCTTCGCACAGCTCCCAAACCAGGATCTGTGCAGTGACCCAAGAGAACAAGTATTGAGAACCATAAATCAAAAAGGATTATAACCTAATCTTGAATGATCAGAGCATCTCTCTTATATACCCTTTCTTAAAGGGTTAGAGCAGCAAGCAATTATCATTGTCATCATCACTGTCATTCTGATTACTAATAATATGATGAATCACCTTGGCCAGTACAAGCGCTTCTTATAGCACATGTAGGTTTTAGGTCATTATTGAATAAAAGCAATCGAGATAACAATAGCAATAGAGAGTAAGCCTTAAGCTTGAACTCGGAGCCAAAACACTGTCCAAAGAAGATTCTGCCTGCTTTTAGAGTTTAGTTAATAAAACTGGGCCCCCATCATGTATCAACATTGAATTCTGCTTTTTTCTTCCACGTTACGCTGTTGAGTCTTCATAATAACCATTCCAGGTGGTTATGATCTCCATTTTGCAAACCCAGGAAATTGAGACTCAAAAGATTAAAAGACTTGCATAAGATCCCAGCCGAGTGGTGAAGCCGGATGGGAACAGGTCTGTCTGACTACAGGCTCTGGGCTGTAATCAGTTGATCAGAAGAGAAAAGTTGAGGATGAAACTTCAGAGCCAAGAGGTGAGGCTGGTGGGAGGCCCCAGGCCCTGAAGCAGGGGTTCCAGTCTAACCCATGATGTGGGGTCTTTGCCAGAAAAGTTACCAGGGCAGACTCAGGAAGCCAGAGAACAAATGGCCAGCTAGAGAGGAAAAGAGGTTGAGAAAGGTAGGAACACACCCAGAGAAACATATGTGTAAAGGGGGGACTTTAAAACCGGCACTGTGACCACCTTCCAAGCCGCTGACTGGCCAAATGACCTGCTGGACCGTGCCACAGCAAGCAGCCCGCAGATGGCTCAGCGGGAAACCGGGGCTGTGGATAGATACACAACAGCACGTGAAAGAGGCAGGGCAGGGAGCGGCGGGAATCAGAGGCAGTGAGGCAGATATCAGGTGTGGACACAAGGGAGGTCCAGAGGTGGCTGGAGGGAATGACAGGGTGGGGCTGAGAAAGCAGCCCAGGCACAACAGTGGAGACCCCAGAAGGCGGTGGTGGAGGGGGGGCTGGAATCCCGGCTAGTTCCTGCGTACTAGCTACTAGCGCCCAGCAGACCGTGCGGCCCCCGCCCCGCCAGAGCTGATTAGGAAGCTCGGGTCACTTGCCTTGATCTCAGCCACAAGTGGAGAGCGGTGAGTCCTGCGACCTCCCCTAGTGCTATTAGCTAAAGCTGCTTAAGTGGAAGAGCAAGCCGACTAGGGACCAGGGAAGGGCCAAGCCAACCACCTCTGGGGGTTCTTGGCTGGGGGTGGGGGTGG
>NW_004567141.1:5923651-5951956 GCF_000260355.1 Condylura cristata
GTGGGGGCGTGGCAGGGGGGAGCAAGGATAGATGTCCTTTCCTTCCTGAGACCCTCCTGCTAGAGAGCCCATGCCAAGGACAGAGTACCCTGCTTGATGCTTCCCGGCGTGGGATCTGGTGGCTGTACATGTGTCCTCCTACAGCGGCAACCCCCAGGCCACAGCCCTCTCCTGGACCGCTCACTTCGCTCCCCACCCTCCACTGGGGCGCCTCTCCTCCCCCTCCCCAGTCCCAGTCCCTGCCCAGCCCCTCCCACTACGGAGCCGGCCCACCAGGGCCTCAGAACTCTGCCCCCCCAGCCCCCTCCCTTTGGAGACCCGCCCCGGCCCCGCCCCTCCCGGGGTCCCTGGGGGCCTTGGGATTTAAAAGGTTTGTGTAACTCCGTAGAGTAGAAATCCAAACCCTCCCTTCCCCTGCTCTATCCCGACCTGTCAGAAAGGGCAGTTGAAAGTCGCAGGCAGTCACACACACCTCCAAGACCCAGGGACCACGGGTGGGACCCAGGGGCTCAGGTGACCTTCCCTCTACCTGGCCTTGGCTGGGTCTCTGTTTCTCTGAGTTTGACCTTTTAATCTTCAACTTATTTCTTCCTTTATTACAGTTTCTCTTTTCCCTCCCAGTCTAATTCTTCCTTCTTTCTACTTCCCGTCCCAAACCTCGTCTTATTTCCCCATTGTTCACTTTCTTTTCTCTCCATTGTCCATCCTGTTTGTTCTCAGTTTCCGTTTCTGTCTTTGTGTCTCATATCTACAAATCACAGGTTTCTGTCTGGCTCCCCTAAGCCCCTTTCCCTCCTCTAAGCGAGGTCCCAACCTCCCTTCCCAAGTAGCCTGGGTTGCTGTCTCCTCTGTCTCTCGTTATCACCTTCTATTTTCTTACTCATTTTCTGTCTCGGCCTGCATTCCTCACCCATACTTCAGAACTGGAAACTGAACCCAGGTGTCCCTGCCCCCAATCCCTACCCCTGTGGGTTGGTTTCCTGGCCCCTCAGTCTCTCCCGCTTCCTGCCCAGGGCCCTCTGGCTTGCTCCTTCCCTGATTGATAACCTCAGCATGGGTTCCTTTCATCTCATTCCCATCAACTGTGCCCCAGGGGATCCCCTTGCCGGGACACCCCCCACCCTCCCCTTAACCCCCCCCACCCCCCAGGGACAAGAAATCCCCTCCAGCAGGCGCTGAGGTGGCTGATGCTAGCTGACCAGAGGAAGTGAAAGCTCCGGCTGACTGTTGAGCTGGGGTGAGCTGGCAGGGGCAGGGGCTGAGTAACCAGCCCGGGAACACTGGGACAGCTGGATCTCCCCGACTCTCACCCGCAGGGGGCCTCTGACACCTTCTGACGCAATCCTCCTGTCCACATCCAGCCTCAACCTCAGCCCCAATCTTAATGTGAACCCCACTGAGCCCCGAATCCCATCCTGAGGCTCCATCCACCGGCCCAGCCCCTTGCCCTCTGGGCAAGAAAGGGACTTGAGCAGGGCCAGAGAGGGAGTCAGAGCAGGACCTCCTCTAGTCTTCATTGGGAGGGGGTCTGGGGGGAACAGGATGTCTCTCTGCCCCAGGAACCTGGCTCTGCCTCTCCAGACCCATCTAGTCTACATCTACCCCCAAGGTCTCAGACTTCAGGCTTCTGGACTTGGGGAAGAATTTCAGGAGTCTGAGAAGGGTAGAACCCCCTCAAAAGTTTCCATTTAACTCACTCCAACCTGCTCAGATGGGAGCAAACTTATTCCCTGGGAGCCCTCTGCCATCCTGGCCCGCCCGCACTCCCTGTTCCAGCCCACGCTCAGAGTCAGTGCTCACCCACTGCCCTCCAACCTCAGCCACTCAGGGGTAGCGGTGGTCTGGCTGCGATGCAGACCCCTGTGTGTACAGACCCCAGGACTGGACGATGGCGATCTAGTTCGTTCTGCCCCGAGCCTGCCTCCATCCCATTAACCCAGGCACCTTGCCTGCTCTCCCAGCCCACTCTGACCTCAGAAATACCCCACCTGGGGAGAAGAGCCTGCCTCCATTCTGCCCTGCCATCTCCCTGAGGCCCCACCTCCCTCTGCCCTGACTGCCCGCAGCTGGCCAGAAGAGCCCTGCGCCTCTCAGCGTGGCCCTCGGGCTCCATCTCCCCCCGTGCTGTGTCCCAGTGTTGCCCTTCCCAGTTGCCCCACAGCTGGCCCCACAGCTGGTCGGGGTCGGGCGGCTGTAGCCTCCCCTGCAGACCTGCCACCAGAGCCCCTTACCTCCATGCAGCAGGCAGTTGCGCTCCAGCTCCGTCCAGCGGCTCCCTCTGGCGCGCTCCTCTCCCTGCGACCCCTCGCTCATCACACGCTGAGTTAGGGTTACTTAAAATGAGAGCAGGATCTCCAAGCTCCCAGGGGAGCGATGTGGTTTTCAGACAATAGCATTAACTGTTTGGGGGCCAGTGGCATCACAGCCCTGCACCCTCTCCGTATGCCCCCCCAGGGGGTGAAGGTGGGGGAGGGTATCTCTCCCTGGATGCTTTGCACCCAGAGCCTGGCTCTGAGGCAGATGACTCCTAAGATGTTTAGCCAACAGGAAAACTGGGGAGAGGGCTGCCTTGTCTTCAGTTCTAGAAAAAGGGACACTGGCTACCTTTATTACTCTGTAAGTTAGTCTTTCTTGCATGGAACTCTCAGTAGAGGCCAGTCCTGAAAAGGGACTCCCTTCACAACCACTGACTCTTAACACCACCTCACTCCCTGTTTTTCCCTCAGTTCCAGCCTCCCCATTTGCTTACACACCAGTGCTAAATCACTACCACTTATAACTCTCCCTCTTGGTCTCGAGTATTAAAATGATGCAAATACTTTCCCCAACACTTATTTTTTAAAGGATTTTCAAGCACTTATGTTTAGTTCTAAGTAGAGTTCTAGAAAATTGTTTTCCTTTTCTTTATCGATACAATCAGAAGTTAGACAGAAAGAAGAACTTCCAACTAAGACATAAGCCAGACAGAGGAGAGTGTAACTGCACTGCCGTCAGAAAACCCACAAAGGAAATAGGAACAAGATAAGAGGAGTAGGACCCAGAGTACACTGGAGAGGGGTGAGGGTTAAGGTGACAGGCCTCAGGAAGAGGACAGCTATCCCAGAACAGGTCCTCCTCTCTAAAGTCCTGGGAACCAAGCTCCCTGGGGCTGGCTGGACCTGAGTCCTATCTCCCTGGTCCCTAGTTAGGAGGAAAAGATTGATGGCTGTCATTGGGGAATCGATATGATTTTCTCTGACTCTGGGAGGCCAAGTTCCCTGCCCCTTACAGCCCCCTCATTACACAGCCTCTCCTGTCCCTGAGCTGATATAGATGGGAATGGAGGTCCATGGAATTAAATTCTGGGGGTTGTTTTCTGGTTAAATCAACCGAAGCTAACATGATGGAAAGGTGAGGGAGAGAGGCTGATTGATGAAAGAGACAGGAACTGGGGCCATGGGAGAGGATCCTTATGGGGGAGACAAGGAGCACAGAGGTCCAGGCCCATGGAGGGCCAGGCGCAGAGGAAGGGCCTGGAAGGGAGGGAAGGCCCAGGCCCTGCTCCCAGGAGAGCATGTAGGGAGAGGGAGGAATATTAGCAAGGTGGGGCAGATTTGGTCTCCAGAGAGGACCGAGGGGCAGGGTGAGGAAGACCAAGGTCAGCACAGTCAGTCCTGACCGCACAGTCAGTCTCCCAGGAATCTCTCCCAGGCACTGCCTCACCTGGATAGCTGGGTCTGCCCCTTGCTCCCCTTTACCCCACCCACCTCCTTCATGTGAGGATTTCGGCCCCTCTGAGCTGGGAGCAGGAAGGCCAGGGAGCAGTTCAGGGAGAGAGAACGGCTCCCCTCCCCCTGCGTGAAGGTCTCCTTCAAGGAGCAGGTTGGAGTGTGAAGGCAGGGTCCTGGCCTGGACACCTGCCTCCAGCAGCTCTCCTGGGAGGGCAGCACTTGAACTCCTGGTGAGAAGCCCAGGCTCTTCTGCTTTCCCACTTCCTGCCCTCATCCCAGCTCCCAGGAAAGTCCCTGCTGTGGCTGACTTCTACTCTGTGCGAGAACTGGAGCAGTTGCTTCTGAGACGATTCGGGTTTTCACCTTTTCTCTTCTGCAGCTCCACATGTTGTCCCTGCCCACTTCCTCTCAGATTTCTGTAAACCCCATCACGGCATTGACAACCCCCACACCCACACCCACTGCACACTTGGGTCACCGGCCCTGCCAGAGAAGGTTGGGCCTGGGATTAGGAAGCCAGGCGCTTGGCACAGAGGCTGGCTTCTGGGTAGCGTGAAGGGCTTCCCGTTCTCTTAAGACACGGGCAAATGGCCTAGTCTCGTGGGGGAGGGGTCTCTTGATCAAATCCAGCCTTTTCCCTTTTCCTTATGAGGCCTCTGCGTATCCTGGTGCCTGGCACAGCGCCTGGACTCTGGAGCTGCTCTACTAATTATTGCTGAGTGAATAAACAAAAGGTGCCTCATCAACTGGATCAACTGGCACCCCACAGCTGGCCTACCCGACTCTCAACAAGCAACCTCAGGTTCATCTCCACTAACAGTGCCTGTCCTGAGCCAGCCTCCTAAATACCAACGACATGATACTGGGGTCTGGGCTGTGGGGCCAGGGACAGGGGGCAGCTTTTCCTACTTGGAGTCTGGAGTTTCAGGCTCAGGCCTGGGCGGTTCTGGGAGGGCTGGGAAGAGCCCTGCTCCTGCTGTCCTGTCCCCCCACCTGCACCCCCCCAGGCATTAAGGTACAGACCCTGCACAGCCCCCAGGGTGCTCTCACAGCAAAAGCCAAGGGATGCACCATTGGACCCTCCAGTGGAGCTTTCCTGTTTTAGTTAGTGACTCCTTTTCACTCGTGAGTCGACAACAGAAGCTAAATTCTGAGTCTATGCACAGTGTCCTGACCCACTTTGCATCAAGAACACAGCACCCTGAATGGGTCCCCTCAGCCTCCCTTGTGCCTGTAACCAGCTGAAGTGAAATGGCAGGAATGGGCTCAGAACCCGAGGGGCATCAAAATGGGCTCAGAACCTGGGAGGCATCAGAATGGGATCAGAACCTTCTCTGGGAGCTGCACAGCATGTGGGTGGAGATGAGGAGGGGGTGTCAGAATGAGCTTCAGGGATCCCCCTGCCCTGGGGCTGGCCAGCTGGATGAAGGTGGGAAGGCTCAGCTAATTCCAGGAGGCTCTGTCGGGCCAGCCTAATTGTGAAGATGGGCAAAGATCCCTGGATACTCACTCCTTTCCAGCTCTTGGCAAAACAGGGGTCAGTCCTACCCGTTCATTCTCCCAATCCCCCATCAGCTTCCCAAGATGGGGTGCAGCCCAATGTGCCCCCATCAGAGGGACTGAAGAGCGTGGAGGTGGCTGAGTCTAGATTCAGAGGGTGGGTGGGACAAGAGGGGAGGGGAGGGAGGGGTGGAAAGAAAGGATAGCATGGTCTCCAGGTGTCCAGATGGGGGGAACGGGAAGGAAAGAGCGTTGGCTAAGCTTTTGGAAGAGGAAGCAGAGAGACTTGAGACAAAGAAGGTGGAGCCCGAGAGGAGGAGGAGAAGGAGCCGAGGAGGAAGCCCAGGGAAGAGGAGCAGCTGGGGATGGAGGAGGCGTGGGGGGAGGCAGCCCAGGACACAGCCTCCGGCCCTGGGGGAGGGGAGGTGCCTGCGCCGCCCGAGGAGCTGGCGCTGTGTGTCGGTGGGGACTCTTCAGGTCCCATTAGTGGCAATGGAAGGTGACATGCAGGGATCGATACCAATCGAGGCAACAGACTCCTAGTAATAAACCCATTTCACTCACACTTCTCCACCCCCGCCAGCCAACCCCAAGAGAGGGAGCGAGGGCTTCCCACGCCTGACCCCCTCTGCAGAGAGGCTGCTCTCAGACCTGTCCCCAACCCTGGCACTGGGACCGGTCTAGAGACCCCAAAGCCAGGAGGAGTCTTCCCAGGGTGGGTGCTCATGGTGTCAGGTTCTGTGAGGCCAGGGCCAGTAGTCAGACCTGAGGCCTGGACTCCCCTGCCCTGCGGGCTGGAGGAGGAGCTGGGCCCACCTCCGGGTGCGGGTGCTGCAGGCACTCCTGAGGCAGGACTGGGAGATGCACTGGAATGTGTTTCTCTGCTCAGCCTGTGGGCACAGGTGAAGGTGGCTTTGTGCTCCTGAGTCTCATCTGTGGTTCCGTGTGGGTGTCTGAATGCGCCTGTGTTTCTGTCGGTCGGTGTGTCCGCGTGTCTCTGAGGGTCCGTGTTTCCAGCATGTTTTGCTGGTACGGTGTGTGCTTTTCTCTGTCCAGGTACACCCCCCACGGAGAGTGGGCATGTCAGCCTGGGTTTGTCTGCTTGTTGTCTGCGTGTAAATCCGAGGTGCAGTGAATCTCAGTGTGTGCTGTGTTTCTATGGGCGCCTAGCTTTGGGTGTGTGGGCTGTGCTTTGTTTTGGAAACTCTTTATGGGTGTCTGCAAATATGTATCTCTGTCTCTGAACATGTGGGAAAATACTGCTGGTATTTGCATCACAACCCTACCTCAGGGCCCCTAGAGCAGGGCCTCAGGCCATATCCTCTGCCAGGTGGGTGCCTGCCCCTGCTGCCTCTGGAATGCAAAGGTTTTCCTAGATAAGGGACTTTCCTAGATATGGTGGTCCCAGGACAGTCGGTCAGGTTTCTTCCAGGCTCAGACACCAGGAGGCCAATGCAATGGTGGAGTAGGTGGCAGGGAGGAGAATGGGAGAAGGGTGGGTGGAAGAGTTCAAGGAGGGCCTGGGAAAAGGAGACATTTGAATGAAAGAGGAACTAGAGGGAGACATAAAAGATGGGACAGTAGGAAGAATGTGCTGGGTTAGACTAAAGGAGGAACTTCCCCCAGGGCACAGAAGCAAAGATAACAGGGAAAGAACAGGTTGTCTTCTGTTCCAGAAAATTCTAGAGCAGAGTTGTGCTGGGCTGGAGTGGAGATAGGGCAGGGAGAGATAATGTTTGTCTGCTCTGGCTGGTAGGATGTGCCCAGATGGGCCCTGTGGGGGCTCCCAGGCCCTTGCTGGCCCCTGCTGCGCCCTCTGGCTTCCAGCTGGGTGGGGAGGAGTGCATGCAGCTCTGAGAGGGAGCCCTGCCTCCAGTCTGCCCCTCTCTGCAGTGGGCTCCTCCTTGGAGGATGAGGGGCTGGGAGGGGCTTTCCTGGCTGTGAATGGTGGGCATGGATGAAATGGAAGCTGGGGTGGGGGGCACAGGAGGAGGGCGGTTCCCAGTGTTGTAGATCTCTAAGATCCTCAGGAGGGTCTGAGCCCCATGCGTCCTTTGCACCAAGACCTCCAGTCTCCCTACAGTGTGGGCACATCTAGTCTTTCAGGAAACTTTTTTTTTTTAAGATGTATTTGTTTATGCCTACAGAACCGGGGTACAGGCCAGGGGTGCAGGGGCAGTGAGAGGCTTCACCAGAGACAGAGTGGGGAGCAGAACAGGCAGATCAACGAAGTACACTGCTGAGGGGAGCCGCGGGCGGGTCAGGAGAGGTCTGCCACACCATGTGGTCACCTCCAGGGCCGGGGATCGAACTCATGCTGAAGTGGCTTCAGCTTCTTAGTGCTGTGCTTTAATCAAACTTTTTTGATTAAATTCATAACTTGGTCCCTGATCTAATTTAGTGCTAGCTGCCTCACCGCCCTACAGGGTATGGGGCCCCTTTAGTTCTCTGACTGGTCCTCTGTATCCCCTTCCTCTTCTTGTATTCCACATAGGGGAGCACTAGCCTGCAAACTTTGTCCTGCAGCAGTCTTTGAAGGGCAGACCAGAGGCCGTGTGGCTGGCCTCCCGCCTGTCCACAGTCCACCCACGGCTTTGTGTCCACGCAGGGAATTCCATGGGCCCTGATGTTGGCTTTTGCCACTTTCCCGTGTTTGAGCGGGTTCTGCTGATAATCATGAAGATTTAAACTGCCTCTGAAGGTCACTCAGGCTTTTATCTGTGTTATCAACCAAGTTTCCAGTAGTTCTGAAAGCAGAGCTCCAGTGCTAAGCACCTGCTCGTGGCCCCGCCCAGTAGCAGTACGCAGGCACAGAGCTGCTCCCGCACCTGTTGAGCTGCTGCACCCTGCCTGCCAGGGGCCCTGTAGCCTGGAGGCCAAACTTGGCCACTTGGATGGAAGCTCAGGGCCCAGGGCCCTGAGTGTGCACTGGAAGGAGGGACAGGGCCTCAAGTGGGACAGGGCCTCAAGTGGGTGTGCCCCGTGGCCCCCAGACCCCACACCCAGGCTGGGGGTATGGTTCTGTTTGCAAATAACAGTTTCAGTGTATGTTGTCCCCTCCAGGGCTGAGCTCTGGAAGATGGTGAGGAACTGAATCTTGTCAGGATGTTACAGCCTTAACTCCCTCTGGGTCTGGCCTTTTGTCTTCTGTGTGGATCTTGTCTGGTCTTCAGATGGGGTTTGCCTCAGAACAGGGAACTTGCTCAGAACAGGGGCTTCAGGAAGCCAGGAGATTTACTTCTCAAATTAGGGGTTCCCTGGGGGACTTATTTTCTCTCTCAGACCAGAGAGTGCCTGGAGGTCCCCCAGTTTGTAGACTCCCTAAGGAGGAGGCCCAGAGTCTCCTTCCCTGGCTCCCCTTCCTAGGGCGAGGTGGGTGAGCTACTTATGCCAGGGCTGGCAGGGGGCCAGGGCTCTCTGAGAACAGCAAAGCAGGCAGGGTTGTGAGGAGGGGGCACAAGTAGGGCACAGAGAGGGCAGGGGTGCTGCGTAACTTCAGCCTGAAAGAGCAGCAAGGGGGATGGAAGCTGGCTCTGAAGGGACATCTAGAAGTTGGGCTGGGGAGCTGGAGGACTCCAGGTTTGGGAAGGGGCTGGGAGGGTAAGAAGAGGCAGATGAGGGCCAATGGCCACAGATTCTATTTCTCCCAGCTTTCATGGACCCCTGGGAATCTGGGATGGACAGACATTTTTATTATCTGGAGCTGGGAAGGATTTGTCAGCAGGGAACTCAGGGGTGTCCAGGTAGGGCCGATCTCCACCCCTACTCCTGCCACCACTCCAAACACCAGCCCTGGGCAGGCTGCCCTGTCTGTGTGTGAGTGTGTGGTGCGTGTGTGTTCTGTGTTAAGGAGCTCTGTCTCAGGCTGATGGGAAAAAAAATAAGAGGGAGAGAGGAGGGAAAGCCAGGAGAATGCAGAGCTCAAATGAGACCCGAGATAAAGCAATTACCTGATCAATACGGGTGAAATTGAGTAATCTAGCAGATCAATGCAATAGGCAGGAGGCTGGAGGGGTGGGCTGCTCCCTCCTCTGAATCCCACTCCCCTGCCCATTCCTGCTGCCCCCCTCAATTTCTTCTCCCCATAGGCCCCAGGAATTCATTCGCCTCAGCTTCTCCACACCAGTTCCCCTCAAAGTGTCAATCCCAGCCCCTCCCAACCCTGCCAGGCTGCCACCCTCCCCAATCCTCCCTTCTCCATCTCCACCTCCTCCTCCCATTGGCTCTATTTCCTTCCCAACAGTCCTCCTAAGGTGATGGCTCCCCCTCTTTCCCATCTTTTCCCACCTGTCTCCTTTCCCCCTTATAGGGGCTACAGCTGGATGATCAGCTGCCCACCACAGTGGGGAGTGGGGGGCGGGGGTGCTGTTCCTCAGCTAGATGGAAGCCCTCTAAGGATAGGTGAGATCAGCTCCCTTCCACCCCACCCCCCAACCCCCCTCCGTGCTGGACTGGAAAGGCTCTACCCTTGTCTCACTCTTCCTGGTAGTATACCCTCACTACCCTGTCTGTGGGGTGTCTGTCTGGTGATGGCTGAGCTGCACCTCCAGGGAGCTGGGAAGATGCCTGGTTCCTGCTGGTCTGAAGTAGGCCGTGTGGGTGCCTCTATCGGGGTGCTTGTTTATCAGGGGACAGCCCTTGTTTAGAAGTGGTCTTCGGATGCTCTTGTTGTTCAGAAAGGGCTCAGGGCAGAGAGGGAGTGCCCTAGTATTGAGGGAACACCTGGGTTCCCGCCTGCCCAAAACAGTCCTGCAGTTCCAGCCTCCTGGGTGGGGGTCAAAGCAGGGCTGTGTCTTTGTGGGGAAAGCAATGGAGCAGGACCCGTTCCCCCACCCCAAACTGGCTGGCAGGGACGGTGGGGGAATCCCAGCACAGAGCCAGGCACTTCATAGGCACTCAGGACATGACTGACTTGTCACCTTGCTGTGGGCCTTGTATTTCTGTTCATAGCGCCGCTTGTCCCCTCCACTGGAACCATAGCCCTCAGACAGCAGGGGCCCCAGTGTCCGGGGGCAGCTGTGAGTGTTGTGCGTGACTGCCCAATGGCACAAAGTGAGTTACTCTGGGTGAGTCCCGGCCCTTACAATTATGTTGACCTTGGGCGATTCACCTCACTTCATCCACAGAATGAGGATAATAATGGCCCCTTTCACAGAGGGCAATTTTGTGGATAAAGTAAGTAATTTTGTGGACCAAGACAAGTTAAGTGACAAGAGGGATAAATATTATTTTTAACATGGGGGTAGGAGGACTTGTTTGTTCAGCAGAAGACCAACATTTCAATATGTGCAGAAAAACTTTTTCCCAGCAGGGCCGGGAGCAGGAGAATAAATCAACTCCTTTACCTGTGACATTCCAAAGACAGATTTTCTAAAGCTAGACCAGTACCGCACACCGCAATTTCCCCTCTCCTTTCCTTCCAGTTAGTTGCCAAGAGGGCAAAAGTCAAAGAAGCGCTTAAATCTCAAAAACCCAGATTATGGCTGGTTCCTCACTCTCGTGCCTGCTCATGCTGCTCTTTGAGGAACCTGGGGAGAAAAACAGAAGGAAGTCTTAACGACACAAGCAGCACCCTGGTGTCAAGGCTGACCTGGAGAGAGGGTGCTTGCTTTTCGCCCTCTTCCTCTCCCCTCCTTGGGGAGGTCCCTGCGGACTCCAGGAGAGAGGCCAGGCAATGCTTCCCCCCATGGCGCTCACTGGGACCAAGGTTGAAACTTGATCTAGACCAGTCTTGGGGTTAAGTTAGGGTGGAGCAGCCCTGGGAGAGGATGGCTTCTGCTTCTTGGCCTGGACTCGCTTCTAAATCAGCTCATTATTTGGGCTGTCTGCTTAGACCAGACCCCCAGATTCTGGAGACAGAAGACCAGGGGAGTCCCCCGGCCCCTTCAAACTGCCCACTGCCCTGGAGTCAGGGTTGGGCTCATTTGTGTCCTGGGGAGGCTTTTATGTTTGATCTTCATCCAGTCTTGGTCAGCTCACTACCCCAAGAGGCTGATGGACCAGGATCCCTCCCCCAGCCTACTGCAGGGCCTGCGCCCCTCCCCCACCCCCCTTGTGTACTCCAGACTGGGACACAAGGTCTGACACCCCGGAGAAATACTAAGCTTGGGTCACTGCCACTGCTCCCAGTTCTGGGTCTGATTCTTAGGGGGTTAGGGGAAAAAGTGCTTCACCCCTGCCTCAGATCCAAGACGATGTGATCCAAGGCGATGATGATGAATGAAGGGAAAAGTTGCTTGAGCCAGTAGGATGGGTGATCCCCTCTGTTCCTCACTTTTCTTATCTGTAAAGCAGGGGAGAGTCTCCACCTGAGAGGGGCCCCTGGAATAGTAATGTGAAGCTTTGTAGAGAATAGGCACCATGATGGGGATGTCAGAGCACAGGCTTCTTGGGGGTTTTCAGCTGCTTTAGTCTCACTGGGGTTTTTGGTTTTGGTAGGACCAACCAGGGATGGGTGAATGAAGCTAGAACTAGTGTCTGGACCCTAGGTGTAGCCAAGTACCCATGTGTCCCTGAGTGGAGGCAGGTTTGCAGGCAGGAGGGAGAAGGTTCAGTTGCAGAGAGGTGGGAGAGAGCCTGAAGATGCCTCTGGAGGGCTCATCTCAGGAAACTGTCCTGGAGAAGGGGAGAGGCAGTGTTGGAAGAGGGGCCTCAGCAGCGCCCCCACTCTGGGCCTGTGTGCACTGGGAGCCATCTGCCCTGTCCCTTTTTTTAAGATTTTATCTTTGATGGGGCCTTTCTGGGGGCACAGGGGTTAAAATGAAGCATGATTCAGCTATCTGCAGCCACTGCAGCATGAGTTCAAACCCCTGCCAGGAAGCTGACCCTCACTCAGGGCACGGCAGACCTCTCCTGTCTGATCTGCTGCTCCGCTCAGCAGTGCATTTCAGTTATCTGCCTGTTCTAGTCCCCACTCTGTCTGTGGTGAATCCTCTCATCCCCCATACTTCTGTCTTGTATGCATAAATGAATAGATCTTTAAAAACAACTTTAATTTTTGTGTAGAAGAGCTGGGATGTAGCAGAGATACAGGGCGGTGAGAGGATTCACCAGAGACAGTGGGGAGCAGAACAGGTCGATCTACTGAAATATACTGCTGAGGGGAGGTATCCTGGGCCACATGGGTCAGCTCCCTGGTGTGTTATCAAGGTGATAATGCTGAGACTTAACCCCTAGGCCACCTGGGAGGCCCAGCCCTGTCCCTTTGCCTGTCCTCACTCCAGGACCAGACTGCTGGGTCTGACAGTCAAGTTCCTTTCAGACTTTTATTTGTTTATCCAACAAACACTTATCAAGCATCCTCAAGCTCCAGGCAATGTGCTAAGTAAGGCCTGGGGAAAGATGAACAAAATACCACCAGCCCTTGGCTTCAGGACATCCTGAGTATTATGACCTGTGGAAGGCTTGTGCAGAGGGAAACATGGACTGCAACAGTGCATAAAGCAGAGCCCAGGGAAGGCCAAACACTGCTCAGGGGTTTGGAGTCAAAGACATCTGAATTGAATCCTGACAAATGGTGTAAGTGACCAGGTAGAAGAGGCTCATCAGACCTGGGTTCCAACATGACTGAGTCCTGACAAAGACTCTAAGAGTACAGGTATTGGGGTCTGACTTCTAGTCACACAAGTTACCATCTCTTGTGACTCAGCATTCCTCTCAGTAAAATGGGTGTTGACCTCAGAGGAGCTCATGCAGATTTAGATTGGCCATAGCTGTAACTATGCCTGGTAACTATGTCACCAAGTGGTGATATCTATGCACTCATGCAGTTCAGGCTTTATGTGTGGAGGTGGAAGAGTATACAGGCACACGTGTGGTTAAGAAAAAAATAAGAAAAATAGGATGAGGCTAGAAGGCTAAGTAGGGACCAGATTATGAAGGGCCTCTTAAGCTAAACAGGGAGATTGTGGGGAGCTACTGAGTGCTTTATGCCCCACTCCCTGAAGAGCTGTGACCCTTCTGACCCTTTATCCTCTGACCCTCCCTCCCTATTCCCCTTTTCCCTCTGAGGGACCATCTCTTTACTTCCCCCCCTACCCCCCCAACTCCTTTGCTCAGAATGTGAATAACTGCCATCTAATCTTATGAGTTGGTTAACATAGGATGACAGACCATGCACTTGGGAGCCTGCTCTCAAAACTGTATCATATTTCCTTTCTAACCCTCTAACCCATCTCTTCTTTCAGTAGCAGCATTGAGGAAGGGGAAAAAGCAGGAGACACTCCAGTGGGAGGGTCTGCTTCTTAGCTAGCTCATCCCCAGCTTCAGGTAGCAGTCAGTTAGCTTCTGTCACTTTCACTTGTTCCCACCTAAAATTTAATGCTCATCTTGAACAATTAACTGCACAGGCTAGCTTTTTCAGGCCTGTGGCCTTCATGCTCATTAGCCTTGCTAAAATTCTCTTTTAACATTATTGGGGGTGGCACTGCTAGCAGAATAAAAGGTAAACCATTTAGGTGTTCCCAAGACCATATTCCATTCTAGTTTGCTCCAGTCTCGCCCCTGCTCAATGTCAGCCTTTCTTAACTTATGACTAAACGAGGTCAAATTTGGGTTCTCCCTGGTGGTGCAGCGGGTTAAAGCACAGCATTAAGAAGCTAAAGCCACCTCAGCATAAGTTCCATCCCATGTCCCTGACCACATGGCGTGGCAGACCTCTCCTAGCCCACCCGCTGCTCCCCTCAGTAGTGTACTTTGTCCATCTGCCTGTTCTGCTCCCCATTGTCTTTGGTGAATCCTCTCACTGCCCCTGCACCTCTGGCCTGTGTCCCAGTTTTGTATACATTAAAAACAACAACAACAACAAAAAAACCTTTAAAAATAATGTCAAATTTTGCAAATGCTGGCATCTTCAGGTCACTTTGTCTATCTCCCAAGGGTAAAATGAGATGACTCCATCTGGTACCATTTTTCTTAGGGTGCATTACACGTTACTCAACACCCGCACCAGGGTGGCCTACCCTCTCTGGGTTCTTGCCCTTTACTGGAAATACTAGGTTTCCTTAGTTCTAGCTTATTAGTACTTAAAAACACCAACAAAACCACCTTTTGAGATGTTCACATTATGACTGTCAATCAATGACCTATTTATTGTACAACTACCACCACCGAAGGACATTTTCATCACCTCCCGCCATGTGACCACTGGCATTCAGCTACCACAACCATCTCCACTTATTTCGCTTACCTGTTCTCTCTCTGTGGGTCTGCACTCTGGATATTTCATATAAAATGAAATACAAAGTACCAGCCTGCTGTGTCTGCCTTTGCCATGTACATCCAAGGGCTTCCAAAACAACTGAGGCAGAAATTTCCCCACTGCCTCTTGTCCCTGGCTCCAGTTGTTTATCTAGAAGCAGTCACTGATACAAGGAAACCAACAAGCTCCCCAAGTGTTGAGATGAACCCCATCTCCTCAGTTGGCATCCTGCAACAACGGTGAGGGGGGAGTTGGGCAAGCAGCAGCATTTGGCAAGTTCTCTGGCATGACCACCTCGGCTCAGTGTGTCAACCATAAAACCAACACTTAGTGAACGTTACTTAAAAGTATTTTTTTTTATTTAACTTTAATTTCTGAGGTAAAATACGTTTTTCTTTCAACTTCCATAACAAAATACAGAGCTATCAGATACCCCTGGAAAAAATATGTATATTATACATATATTTCTATAACATTACATCATATATATATATAATATATATATGCAAAAATTTGAAGACTTTATAGAAAGCGGAACATCTAAAAGGCACTGCACAATGGAGTTCATATTACTTACATTTTATGTACATATACACACTTTATTCTGCTTAAGCGGATAACTAGTGAAGTCATCTTTCATATGTGAATGTCTCACTCACAGATCCCTGCATCACAATTTATAACTCAAGAATGCCTAAATATTTCAAAACAAATTAACTGATAACTTACCTTCCCTCCCCTGCCCCCACTAAAAAAGGAAGTTCTTAAAAGTTTGGATCAAAGTATTTTTCCTTTTAAAATTAAAATATTCCGTTACTGCTCACCAAACAAAAAGCACAAACATAATTATGGAATAAATAAAAAACAAGGGACAAACAGCCAACTGACCTTACCCGCTTGATGAGAAGTGATATACTTCATTTTTTTAATGCTTCAGAAAGTATCTTGGCCCATGCAGGACCAGGGAGCAATAATTCTCTTAGTTGACAAGTTGGGTTAATGCAGTGCAGCTTGAAAACAGGGGCTGAAGGGACTTGGCGACTTGTTTTTCACTCCTAGCCATTATTAAAAAAAGAAGAGCACGAGCTCAGCAAGGCTGGATGGATGCCCCCAAGAGGCCTCCACTATTTTCTAAAATTTAAAAACAAACTGCATGAACAAGTTTTCGATTAGTGAAGTTTTAAGATTTGTAATTGCAAAGTCTTAAACATTTGGCACAGCAAAATTTGGAAAACTGGGGGAGAGAAAGGTCTCTCCATCCCCCCCCCCCCGTCAATCTGCTGGACAGTGATCAGATGCTCATGGAAGAGAAGGCCCAGCTCTGACCCAGGCTGGTGAAGAGTGCTCCAGTATTGGGTTGGGGGGAAAGAAATTACCTTCAACCCCTGCACTCCAGGAAATATCAAAGACCTCTATAGTTCCAGGTTCAATTGCTAAGCAAGCCCAAATTCGGTCTGTGTAAGGACCCTCCCCTCAACCCCAGTGTGCAGTGAAAATTCAACCAACAATTTACTGGTGGGATGGCAATCAAGGGAAATGACTGAACACCAATTTCTTAAAGCAAAGAAACATTTTTCATGGAGCTGAACATTTTTTTTTTGAGTGTTTTTTTTTTTCAAGTGTAAAAGCAGTGACTTTTTGTTCAAACAGAAGCAGCATCTAGGAATTCTGGCACTTGGGTTCTAGGGGGTTACAGGTATGCATCATGGATTTTTTTCTCCCTTTTACTTAAAAGGCCTCGTGTTTCTATTCCTGAGATCATACCGACACCTACTGGCGCCCACCTCCAGTGGACAGAGGGTGGCTAGCCAGCCTCCCTGGTTAGATCGGGCAATGCCAAGCAACAGTCCCTCCCCCACCTGCCTGGGCTTGCATTCTGATTAGAGGTAAGTCAAGGTGCAGAGAAAGTGACAAAAACACAACCAACCAAAGGCAGCCTGATGAAAGCCTGAGTTGCTAGGGTCCACTCTCCCAAACCACTCATTAGGGAAAGACAAATCACTCATTAGATCTGAATCAAACAAGGGGAACACACTTGCCATAAAACAGCACGACAAACTTACCACCCCAGAGCACATAGGAACTCACTCACCTGCTCTGAGCTTCCTGAGACTTTCTCATACACGCACTCCAGTTTAAAAAAAGAAATACCACCCCCACCAGCAGACACATCCCTCAAATGCTTCCTAGAGTTCACTTCGGATGAGGTGAAGCCAGAAATTTCTCCAACCCCGAGTGCATCCCTGTGCCCAGCTCCTTGCCCTGTTCAGATTATGAAGTTAGTTCTTTTCTTCCTGCTGCCAGGCGATCTGAGCCAGTTATTTCTGTACACTAGTTACACTCGTCTCCCCCCCTACACCCATCACACACACAGAGCTGGCTGTAGCTTCTTTCTCTCTGTCCCTAGTCCAGGCCCGTCTTGCTTCATGTAAGAGCATCACTTTTCCCTTCCGTTGTAACTGTTGGAAGGAAATTCCCCACAAACAATTCCTCACTGTCCATAAACTGGAGTCTCATGTAGGAGGATCAACTAATTATGAGAATCTGAAGAAGTGAGGAACATGGGAATGGCAAGAATGACAAAACCACAACAGGACACAAACCAACTTTCAGTCACACCAGGCCTTCGGCATCTGGCTGCCTTCTGTGTCTTCTGTCCACTTCTCTCTTCAATCTCAACCAACATCCACTTGGACCTCAGCTACCTTCTGCATTTCTGGGCATCATCTCGCCTTCACTCCCACAGTCCTGCCTTTCAACTACCCATCCCAGTAACATTCAGAGGGCACGACAAAATGCTGAAGCGAAATTTCATGTTTCCACATTCCTGGATGACCCGAACAGTTGCATGCGTCGTTTTACAGGTTTGACAGACCCGTATCATGTTGCCAGTATGTTCACTGTTAAGGCTCGACTTAAGGAAACGGCGAGAGAACCAGACACAATGGAAAGACATCATCAACACTGTCATGCCTCTTGGTGAACTGCTCAGTCACACTTTGGTTTGGCTCCCCAAACCCACAACGGAAAGGTAAGCGTGAAGATCATTTTTTGTGTTTAAAGGCATTGGGTTACTTTGTCCTGCCTCTTCTTTCTTCCCTGAACAAGAGTTTACAACTCCTCATGGCTTCTGAATAGGTGAAGTAGGTAAAAAGTCCAAGAAATTCAGAGCAGGCATGCTGTTTCATGCGAAGCTCAGCTCCTGCGCCTTCCACCCCACTCTGGCAGTCCACTTCATGTTTCCTGAAAACTATTTTTTTTTTAAAGGAAAAGAAAAACGCCAAACAACAAAGGAAAAAAGAGCAAAATCTGGATATTCCCCCTCCCCCCTTATTAGACTGAAATTATCTTATTCCTCCCTTGAAATAACATTTCGTACAAAATACTTAGTTATTAATGGCCTTTCACTTGTTCACCTCCCAACCATGTCCTTTCCCTTTTATGTATATCTCTCAGAGCAAAATAAATTCATTAATGGCTTTCCATATATAAATACAATAGAAAAGAAAGAAGTCTGGAACCTGAACTATCACGGGACCAGTCTTTTGGCCCTTTGGGAGTTTGTCAGAAAGTATAAGCCTCAACAGGAAACAGAGGCTCTTTCTCCTTTCAGTTCAATACCCTTCCCGTGTCCTACTCACCAGGAAAAGAAGTGTGTTCACATCCCACCTAATGTACAACTGAAGATACCCCATCCCATCCCCAAACAAAAATACAAGTCTATTCCCCTAGAATGATCAAACCAGTCTAATAATGCCCTCCCCCCACCCTATCCCAAAATCTTGCTACATAAATACACGTATGTATTTGATTATAGTATAAACAGCTCTCCATCCACTTCCAGTTCTAGGCATCTGCAGCTGCTGTGGCCAGGCCCCGGGCTCCTGGCCCACTCCAGAGGAACTTGCCACTCTTACTCAGCTCTCGGGCTTCAGGGTTATCATTCCAGCGCCGCTTCAACCGAAGCTTGGGGGGCATCAGGGCATCTTCCTTCTTCTCAGGAGCACTGGGTTCTTTGCCAGGCCTGTCCTCACTGTCTTCAGTCACCTCTGGAGGTTCTTCACTTGGGGTGCTAGTGGGCACTGAGGACCAGGTAGGTGGTGCAGCCGGGCGGGCAAAGATGGTGCCTTTCCCCTCTTCTACGGTCCTGGTCGGCACAGTGCCCTCTTCCTGGGAGCGCTCCTCCTTCTCTTGTGTCAACTGCCTGAGACTCTCGGGATCCTTTTCAGGGGCTGGCTCCACCTTAATTCTCGGGGGGCCAGGAGCCATGGTGGGGACAGTGACAGGTGAAGACTCCTCACTACTCTCTACCCTCTCGCGATTCTTCCGTCCAACTGGCGGGGGCTGCAGCTTGATAGAGAACTGGGCTGACTCCTCAGGGTGCATTTGGCACTGTAGTGGTGGGACCATGAGCCCTGGATACCGGGGAAATGTCCGGGGACTCAGATGGTAGTTGAACACAGAGCAGGCTTGAGAGTGAAGGTAGTGTTTCATTTCTTCGGGGTTGAAAGAGAAGCAACTGCTGCTGGTGAAGGGGCTCAGGCCTGGTGATGGGCTATAGGAGAAGATGGTGGGAGTCAGGGAGAGAGCTGGTGAAATGGGGACATTAAGGACCCCTCCTCGGCCAGGGATTGGAGAGACAGCAAAGGGACTGTGGGGGTCAGGGTACATCCCTGGCCGAGTGAACAGAGGAAGCATTATGTCAGGTTTGCGCTTCTGATGGCCAATCCCTCCACCACCAACAGCATTCCGGGAGGACATGAGATCCACACCGCGGCGCCAGTCAGCAGCAGAGCCTTCCTCCAGCTCTGAAAGCTCCACTTTCCTGTCAGCACCATTACTTGACTCCTGGCCAGAAGCAGTCAGGGAGCCAGTAGAGAAGCGCCCTGGCTGCACATCACCAGTTGGAGAATGGGTGTCGAGAGGTGGGAAATGGAAACGGGAAGAAGCGGTTGGCACTGGTGGCGCACTCTGGGGAACCACACCTGAGATGGAGAAGACAAAGCCACTTTAGGGGTCTGTTCAGTCATTAGCGGCACTTTTACTCATGTAAACGAGGACAAGATATTTAGGAGCAACAGGACTTTCTCTACCTGATTTAGTTGCCATCTTTCTCTAGTCCCTTACTCCCCTTATCTTCACAACACTTTTCCCTATGTGAAATACCACTTACTTGTTTATCTAATTCCAAGAGGGCAGGCAGGGAGTGCAAATTGCTCACAATCAGGTTTCTAGGGGTTCAGTTGGTGAGTGTTCAATAAGTATTAGTTCAGTGATGAAGGGACATAAAGAGTCTTCCTTTCTATAACTCTAAATTCTGTGACAGATCGTCTATTTCAATTATTAACTTTCCAGAGTCCTTTCTTTCATAATTTTGGCCACATCTATAAAACACCCCCTAAAACAAACAGCCCTAAAAATGACATGTCTGTAAAGCACTACATTAAGAGACCAAAGACCCTGTGCCTGTATCTCACATATATGGAAGTGAGTAAGATCATATAATTTTTTTTTGAATTTTTTTTTTAAGGATTTATTTATTTGTACATACAGAACTGGGGTACAGGCCAGAGGCTCAGGGGCAGTGAGAGGCTTCACCAGAGACAGAGTGGGGAACAGAACAGGCAGATCGACGAAGTACACTGCTGAGGGGAGCAACGGGCGGGTCAGGAGAGGTCTGCCACGCCATGTGGTCACCTCCGGGGCAGGCGGGAATCGAACTCATGAGGAAGCGGCTTTAGATTCTCAGTGCTGTGCTTTAACCCGCTGCGCCACCAGGGAGGGCCAGATCATATAATTTTAAGAAAAGATTAAAAAAAAAAAAAAAAAGCCATGTTTGTTAGGACAAATTGTTGCTGTTTAAGATTTATTTATGCATACAAGGAACTGGGGTGTAGAGCAGAGGTGTAGAGGGTGAGAAGATTCACAAGAGACAAGAATGTGTAGCAGAACAGGCAGATGAACTGAAATATACTGCTGAGGGCAGCAGTTGATGAGACAACAGAGGCCTGCTGTGCCATGTGTGTCACCTCCCTGGTCAGGGATTGAACTTAGGCTGCAGTGGCTACGGATAGCTTGATAGCACTGAGACTTTAACCCTACACCTATCACTCTCAAGTTCACTTGCTAACATTTGAAGCTCTAAACAGAAACCAACACTGGACTAAACATATCAACTTCAGAGGCTCACAAATTCTCAAGGCTCCCCAAAGATCTTCTGTTACACAGAGCATAAGCAAGGCTTCAGACACTGGGTTGGGTGAGAGGACCAAGAGTTCATCTGAGGCTTCAGAGACTCTGGGCTCCTGGGAGGGATGAGTGGCTTCTATCACTGATGAAGTCTGATGGGCTCTTTATATTCTTGACATGAGATAAAGGAGAAGGAAAAACAAGAAAGACCCAGTAAGTGAAAAGTACAGTGATCTAGGAGAAGAAACACAAAAAGTGCAAAAGATCTGGTGTGGGTAGAAACAGCTCCCACCAGCTGCCTTCCTTAGACAAACTCCAGAGTGGACAGGACTGCAGCTCTCCAGGCACAGAGATCTGAGCGGTGCAAGGCTAGAGCAGCAAGGCCAGAAGTTATGTCCACAGAAAACTGTTCTGCAGGACCTCCGTAGCTTTCCCTCTGTCCCACCCCACCTCTTAAAGCCACAAATTTAAGGAAAACAGATGTATATATTTTAAGTACAGTCAAGAGTGTGTCAGGCCAACTTCTGCAGGCGCCTATTAACATAGGCTAAAGTTCTCTTTTGAATCTTGATTTTGTATTAAGAGCATATATAGGGCCTCCCTGTGCAGCACTATGAAGCAATCCATGGTCACTGCAGCACAAGTTCAAGTCCCTGCCAGGGAGGTGACCCACAAGGTACAGCAGACCTCTGCTGTCTTGCCTGCTGCTCCCCACTCTCTGGTGAATCCCTCTCACCGATACCCCCACCCCCACCTCTGACCTATATTCCAGTTCTTGTATGAATAATCTTTAAGAAAAAAAAAAAGAGCATATATATACACTCAAAAGCAAAATACCACTTCTATGTGTTCTCAAGAACTGAGTAGAAGAAGGTCCAATCTCCTGAACAGTTTAGTTTTTTTTTCTTTTTAAAATAAACTGGAGGTTATCTCATTCTTTACACATGCTAAAGACACACTGTAAAGCTGCAAGAAGGAAATATGATACTTAGCATTTTCCAAATACATTTAGACTAGCAAAGGAGGACAAACCCAAGAGCAATGGTGAAGAAGCAGCATTCTCTACTCTAATTGACTGCAGCAGCCCTGCTTTATATATAACACGTTGAAATAGCATATCAAGATTTTCTTTAAAAACATACGTTTGCTGTTAAAAATAAGTTTAAATAATACTGCTTTGGAGTATTATTTCTTGGAGTCACCAAGAAACCCAGGTCTAGAAGATTTGGGTCTGAATTTTAGTTCTGGTACCTTACAGTTTGGTGAAGTAACCAGTTAATCTTTGACCCCTCCTCTGGTACGATGGAAATAAATAAAAGGCCTTTCCTACGTTCAAAAGGTTGCCTTCCACCTCTTATTTGTGGGACTCTGAATAATTCACCTTTCTGTGCCTCAATTTCCTTATCTATAAAATGGATAAGACAGGACTCATGAAAACTAAAACAATTAACATTGACCATATGTTAGATAACTGCATTAGAGCAATGTCAAACTTCCTGGGTGTGGTCATGTTTCCAAGGTTATGGTGACTGTCCTTGTACCTGGGAAATACATGCTGGCTGACATGCACAGGGGTGAAATGCCATCATGTCTGTGTCTTATTTGCAATTATATAGAGAGATAAAGCAAATATGACAATAATGTTAATGATTACTGAACCTAGATATAGTACATGGGTGTCCACTGTTCTATTTTTTCTAATTCTTTACAGATGTGAAGTTTTCTAAAAGATAAATATAAAATACTGGAACAGGGTAGGAGGGATAGATGGAAGGTCTCAAGCCTATCCTTGGCCCCAACCTGACAGGTAACCATTTTTACCAGTATATTCTGATCTTTCCAGTATTTCTTATTCAAGTATGACAGTAAAATATAATTAACCATGTGTTTTATAGGGTCCTTTTAATGACAAAAATGAGATTCTGAATATATTAGTACTTTTAATAGCAAATGTTAAATAATCTAACCTGCACTGTTAATAGTGGGCAGACTTGTGGGGAAAAGAAAAGAGAATGTTTGCTTTACTTTATAAACATCTGTATTTTACTGCTACATTGCAATCAGCATGTATTATCTCAGTTTTCACAAACACACAGATCAAATATAGCTGAACTATCACCCAACCATCTTAGACATGAGCTATCTGGCTTCCATAATCTAAATCCACACAGCTCTACTTCAGAGTGCTTATCATGTTCCACAATGCATTCTGAATTGCAATAAACCTCAAAAGCTCCAGCTAAATTTAAGTTCCTAGAGATAAAGAACACACCCATAACCTTTTTATATCTTTTTGAGTCTCTAGGGCTTAATATATTATCTGTTGAATAAATGAATGAATACACAATATATTAAATAAGACCTATACTTCAATACCTCAATCTCTCAGGAATTGCTTCTTGAAAAAATTGCTCAACAGGTAACTAACTGTATTCAACCCACTCTGACCAATCTTTGACTTTGCTGTTATCCTTAGTTTTAGCATTTGTAAAATATGGATATTTAAACATATACTTTATTGAACTGGGAGAACTGAAACAATTCACAAAAAAACACTAAGCAAAAGTAACTCCCTTAAGTGGACATTCAATAAGTGTTAGTCCTTTATCACCAAAGTAAACCTGAAACATCTGATCTATGTAAGTAAATGTTCTTTATGAATTAATGACTCCAGCTTTCTTGAATTGTCTATAATATAACTAGGATGTAATAAGCAATTATGTATTATGCCTAAAAGAAAAGTGAATGATATTTTGCTTCTCCTATCACTTCTTGATTAGGATCTGGAACTTAGTTAAGTATCAGTGTAGGTTTAACTGCCTTCAGGCAGAAGATACTGTGTTAGGTCACTACTGTTCCAGGCCAGTGTTTCCAGAGTGAAAGTCCAGATTTCTGTTATCCTGGAAAAGTATATCAGTTTCTATGGCTTATGGATGCCCCAATTCCAGGCTGCCAGGTGGCTGGTTGTTTGGGGCTTCAATAGACAAAAAAGAACAAATGGGGCATGCTATCAACACATTCTTCAAATCTGGGGGTACCCACCTAGCCCCAATATTTCCAGGTGCACAGGGAGGGTGCAAGAGTGAAAAATAGAGGAAATGGGATTCCAGTGGCTAGAACAGGTTTGATTTCCTAATGCCTCTCTCCCTAAGGCACAAGGAAAGAAAACAGGTTGTAATTAGAGAGATACATTCCAATACCAGTTTTTTTTTAAATGCATGCCCCAGGGACAAGAGGGAGTGGCTTCAAGAGAGATGGAACAGTAACGAAAGCAGTGTAGGCTAAAACCGCCCTGACTTGTTGTGTAGTAATTACACATCTGCAGTGGATCTCAGCATTACATTCTCTCAGCCACACCCCCGCTCTAATTTTTCAGGTTCTTCCAACTTTTCTCTGAGAAGCTGTAATGCTGAAGAATCACAAAATTCTTTGTTTTAACACACAATGCTACAAAAGATTGGTTACTGATGAGGCTAGTCAGAAACTAGTTCAGTATAATCTATTTCCTTGGGGAGGGGTATGATTTGCATCTTAAAAACACCAAAAAAAGAAAAAGAAAGAATAAAGAAAAATAAACCCCAAAACAGCAACAAAATCTAAACCTATAAATAGACTGCCTTTTGCCTCAGGCAGATCTGCACTCTGCGAGGAAGCAGTGATGGAAAGCTGTTGGTCTGAGGCCTAGAAGGGAAGCCCTGCTGCACTTAAGAGAAGGTCAAGTAACCCTACAGCCTTTCTCTAAGTTGTTAGTGCAGATCAAAGACACTGCTTTTCACTGTTGACAAATGAGCCTCCCCTTCTGTGATCAAGGATGCTGTGGTTTTGATGATATTCACTTGATAAGGGAGAGCTTGGTAGTTTCATAGAAAATCGGAAGTGTTTGTAGAAACAGGTTCTCAGTCTAATGACAGAGCTACTAGGTAGGGTGTTAAAACAGAGTTCTGAACTTAAAAATCAACACAAACCTAAGGAACATGACACCTAAAGAGGCTAGTGAGATCAATGATAGGCAAAAAGAGAACCAACCAAACAAACCAAACCAATCTCTCTCTGCCACAGAACCTAATGCTCCCTGTATGTGAGAGCAGGAAAACTTTCCAGCACCAAGGCAATACAAGGATCAAGGTACATTAGGGTTTTTAAAACCCTCTTATATGTGCCAGGTCCTACACTTGGGTTTTTAAATTTCTTTTTTCAATTCAAAATTCTTCCCCAAGTTGAATTTGCATCTTACCACTTGAGCGAATGTTGATGAATGGGTAATTGGGCATCACCAGCTTGTTGAAGTTAAATTTGTAAGTAAATCGTTTCCCTTTTGTTTTATGAAGGATCCTCTTATTGTAATAGTATCTGTAAAAACAGGAATGCATGTTAATTTATTTTCTAGTTACTGACAATTTTGGATCCACTTAGGTAACCATGATGAACAATTCTTGCTATATGTATTACAAACATCACTATCATTCTTTTGTAGTCTTGCCCTAAGGCTGGGAACCTAAGAGTATACTTTTCCCATTCAATTTTCAATCAAGTTCTAGTCCTTGGCTAGAGTTTTATAACGACAATCTCATTTTAAGATCATGAACATCTGTCCCTGACCCAGCCACTCTTCTCCATCTTACAACTTCAATTCTATAGTGTATTTCCTTCCTGTTCTACTGTATGCCACTAACTGCCTGGTTTCTCTTTTCTGCCTTACCCAGATGGGGACAGACAAGTCTCCTGAGAGACCTGATGTGGTTACTAGTCTCGAGGCCTTAATTCAAGGCACAAAGGAATGTAGAGCTGTTTTTATGGTGGCAGGTCAAACAATGGTACACCCTGATTTGGGAGACAGTAGTGAGCTTGGTTTGCTCCACTCTCAGAGGACTGAGAGGCTCAGCAAAGCTGTGACACAGATTTTATATTCACAAATAAAGAAGAAAAGCAGGGGAAATTCAATGGACCCAGAACCTCTATCCTCGTTTCTATTCAGTAGCAGAGATTATAAACTGCCTTCTGGCTCTCTGAGGGCTAAATGGTTATGAAATGTAAAGATTGACAAGGGGAAAAGAGAACCTGAGAAAACTTAAAGTGATCATTCTTTAGATGTGTTTTAGCAACCTATGAACTGACAGCTGAGCCCACAGATATGGTTCCAAAAGCGTCAGGTGAGTAGCATTCAGTGAACTCCTGTCCTGTGTACTTGCTTCACTTTTCCCAGTTTTTTCCAGGAGAGCCTAAAGAGAGAAATTCTAATAGATTTCCAACAGGGAAGTCTAAACTAATCCTCTGGATCATAAATGAGCTCCAATCCATGTTTCACCATACACTACCGCCCACTACTGAGCAGAATCAGTTGTCTGTCAGGATCCAGTGCCAACCGCGTTGGAATTCCCTCCTACATATAACCAAAGATATGCCTTTTCTCCTCCTGTGCCTGTGCTACTCAGATTCAACAGCTCTTCTACTCCCACTTCAATGTTACACATTATTCACTTAGCTAGTATAGCCTCTTATCACCTGATATCCTTTTTATCTAATAGTCACCAAACTGCTTAGTCTCCTGCTAATCTGTTAACACCATGGATTTGGGAATTCTTTTTCTTACCTGAGGGCCCGGCTCAACTTGTCATAATTCATCTGTGGTTTGCACTTCCTGCGGCCCCAGAGGCGGGCCACCTCATCTGGATCCTTGATGACAAACTCCCCGTACTCTCCCTGCTGCCAGGCGATGACATGGCGGAACTCTTCCTTCTGCAGCAGCTCTAGGATGAAGTGCCACAGCTGGATCTGCCGGGAGCCGGGGGAGGACTCTGTTTTATAGGCCCAGTCAGGAAACTGATACCCTTTAATGTGAAAAGGGCAAGATCAAGATAGTCAGGGGCTAGGTACATGCATACCAGTATCTTGACTTCACATTCCAATGTTCAGGATCTCTAGTGCTATGCAAACATACCACAAACACCCTTTCAGTCAGGGTTGGGGCTCACCACAGCAGGGAGAGAAGCATGGAGAAGTTACCTCCATGCTTTGACAATCATTAAATCTGAGAGTTGGGTAGTAGTACCCAGATGTCCCGATCACTTACTCCTTTATATGTTTTAAATCTCAGGCCTACTTCTATGAGGGCATTAAAGTTCCAAAGGAAATAAACAGGAAAGATAAGCTACTGTTTTAGGAAAACACAGTTGAAAAGTTGGAACTGTGTCTCTAACAGGAAAGAGACAACACTTGGGATGAGGGAGTGGTGACCAGACACGTTAAACATTCATCCACAGAGAACAAGCCCTCAACTGTCCTGACAGTACTCATCCACCCGTTGAGAGGTATCAGTTGTGCCTGGCATCTGTGGAGTAGGAAGAGCCCAACAGCAGAGAAAAGGAGCCAGTGAGGGACATTCCAGGTATATCAGAGTTGATTTAACACCTGCTCACCTCCACCTCCCTCTGGCTTTTCCACGATGCTACAGCCTGCTTTCATTTTCACCGTCCTGCTGAGAGATACAAGCCACAACAATTACTTTAAAGGGCTGTTTAATTTATTATCCTCCCAAGGTTTCTGGCACAGCCTTTTCCCAAACTTCCTTTTCCCTATCTGTACCTCCTTATGTAACCCTCTTTCTTTCAAACATGTCACCTCTAAACTGTTAATCCCCAAGTCATCAAATGATGGTCCTCTGGTCATCAGCTTCAAAGGCTGTAATTATCGCTCACCTGACTTCAAACCACAAAGTGTAAACACTGTCTTTAATATTTGTTTTCTTCCTCCTGACCAGTCCTTCAAATGTAAAAAGGAAGGGTACGGTGAAATAGGTCCAAAAAGGCAGCCAAAACAAGTCAAACAGTTTGTCTTCTATTACTAGACAGGCCTGGATGCCAAGATACACAAGCCTGAGTTACCCAGATGTACCAGTTTAAAGAAGAGTGAAAAAAAAAAATCAAAATCCATCTGATTGCCACTCAAAAATGCACATCTGATTTTGATTTATTTCACTGAATTATGTGAGATGGGAGAAAGAAAACTCCTCCCAATCAGAAACAGCTCCTTCCCTGAAAAACACCCTGGGATACAGGAAGTAAACACATCATATCATATGTACAGTCATCCTATACAATAAATATGTACTCCCAAAAACTGTTTTGTGGAAAAGTTTATATTTAATTTTTTTAATAGCAAAGGGGGAAAAGAAAAGCAGGCATTTCTGAGCATCTCCTGTCCAGTAAGTGCAGGGATACTTTGATGCGATCTGAATTCATTCCATGCAGATTTAAATTCCTCAATACATTTCCTGTTCCTAGCAGCAAGCTGCTTCGTGTCAGTCAATCCTTTAGTAAAAAAAGGAGGGAAGGGAGAAACTGCCAGAGGGAAATGCAGGCAGGAGAGGTCAGACCCACCTTCAAGCTCCCTAGGGTGGGTGACAGGCCCTCAGCACCCACATTAGCAGGAGTCTTGTGAGAATGTAGATGCCTCAGAGGCTCTAGGGTGGGGCGGGGAAAATTCCTAATCTTGGAAATTTCACTGATTCCTTTGAATCCCTTGACTTTTTCTCACCACACACATTAGAAGCAAGTTTTAGCCTTTAAAACTACCAGGGAATAAGGAAGAGATAAATATCCCAAAGGAAGGCAAAACCAAACACAGACACATAGTCATATACACAAGGTACACAATAAGGCGGCCCAGAGCTGAGGCAGGAGCTTCCTCTCCAGGCTGCTCCCATCTCCG
>NW_004567141.1:5952056-5974388 GCF_000260355.1 Condylura cristata
TGCCCAGGGAATGGAGTCAGAGGCCCACCCACCTTCAACGCCCTCCCCAAGCCAGCCAGACTAACCCGAGCCATTCTGTGGAACCACTCGGCCTCCCTCTTACCACACGGGAGCATTTCCCAAGGCTCGGAGGGGTGGGAATTGGATAGGGCGCCAGAAACCACAGCTCTTGTCTTTGAACTCTGCCCTCTCTGGCCACCTTGGCTGCCTCCTCTCACCTGAGGGCCCGGCTCAGCTTGTCATAATTCATCTGTGGTTTGCACTTCCTGCGGCCCCAGAGGCGGGCCACCTCATCTGGATCCTTGATGACAAACTCCCCGTACTCTCCCTGCTGCCAGGCGATGACATGGCGGAACTCTTCCTTCTGCAGCAGCTCTAGGATGAAGTGCCACAGCTGGATCTGCCGGGAGCCGGGGGAGGACTCTGTTTTATAGGCCCAGTCAGGAAACTGATACCCTTTAATGTGAAAAGGGCAAGATCAAGATAGTCAGGGGCTAGGTACATGCATACCAGTATCTTGACTTCACATTCCAATGTTCAGGATCTCTAGTGCTATGCAAACATACCACAAACACCCTTTCAGTCAGGGTTGGGGCTCACCACAGCAGGGAGAGAAGCATGGAGAAGTTACCTCCATGCTTTGACAATCATTAAATCTGAGAGTTGGGTAGTAGTACCCAGATGTCCCGATCACTTACTCCTTTATATGTTTTAAATCTCAGGCCTACTTCTATGAGGGCATTAAAGTTCCAAAGGAAATAAACAGGAAAGATAAGCTACTGTTTTAGGAAAACACAGTTGAAAAGTTGGAACTGTGTCTCTAACAGGAAAGAGACAACACTTGGGATGAGGGAGTGGTGACCAGACACGTTAAACATTCATCCACAGAGAACAAGCCCTCAACTGTCCTGACAGTACTCATCCACCCGTTGAGAGGTATCAGTTGTGCCTGGCATCTGTGGAGTAGGAAGAGCCCAACAGCAGAGAAAAGGAGCCAGTGAGGGACATTCCAGGTATATCAGAGTTGATTTAACACCTGCTCACCTCCACCTCCCTCTGGCTTTTCCACGATGCTACAGCCTGCTTTCATTTTCACCGTCCTGCTGAGAGATACAAGCCACAACAATTACTTTAAAGGGCTGTTTAATTTATTATCCTCCCAAGGTTTCTGGCACAGCCTTTTCCCAAACTTCCTTTTCCCTATCTGTACCTCCTTATGTAACCCTCTTTCTTTCAAACATGTCACCTCTAAACTGTTAATCCCCAAGTCATCAAATGATGGTCCTCTGGTCATCAGCTTCAAAGGCTGTAATTATCGCTCACCTGACTTCAAACCACAAAGTGTAAACACTGTCTTTAATATTTGTTTTCTTCCTCCTGACCAGTCCTTCAAATGTAAAAAGGAAGGGTACGGTGAAATAGGTCCAAAAAGGCAGCCAAAACAAGTCAAACAGTTTGTCTTCTATTACTAGACAGGCCTGGATGCCAAGATACACAAGCCTGAGTTACCCAGATGTACCAGTTTAAAGAAGAGTGAAAAAAAAAAATCAAAATCCATCTGATTGCCACTCAAAAATGCACATCTGATTTTGATTTATTTCACTGAATTATGTGAGATGGGAGAAAGAAAACTCCTCCCAATCAGAAACAGCTCCTTCCCTGAAAAACACCCTGGGATACAGGAAGTAAACACATCATATCATATGTACAGTCATCCTATACAATAAATATGTACTCCCAAAAACTGTTTTGTGGAAAAGTTTATATTTAATTTTTTTAATAGCAAAGGGGGAAAAGAAAAGCAGGCATTTCTGAGCATCTCCTGTCCAGTAAGTGCAGGGATACTTTGATGCGATCTGAATTCATTCCATGCAGATTTAAATTCCTCAATACATTTCCTGTTCCTAGCAGCAAGCTGCTTCGTGTCAGTCAATCCTTTAGTAAAAAAAGGAGGGAAGGGAGAAACTGCCAGAGGGAAATGCAGGCAGGAGAGGTCAGACCCACCTTCAAGCTCCCTAGGGTGGGTGACAGGCCCTCAGCACCCACATTAGCAGGAGTCTTGTGAGAATGTAGATGCCTCAGAGGCTCTAGGGTGGGGCGGGGAAAATTCCTAATCTTGGAAATTTCACTGATTCCTTTGAATCCCTTGACTTTTTCTCACCACACACATTAGAAGCAAGTTTTAGCCTTTAAAACTACCAGGGAATAAGGAAGAGATAAATATCCCAAAGGAAGGCAAAACCAAACACAGACACATAGTCATATACACAAGGTACACAATAAGGCGGCCCAGAGCTGAGGCAGGAGCTTCCTCTCCAGGCTGCTCCCATCTCCGCGACAATGAGGGAGGAAAAACACTAATTTCCCCAACCGCTGCAGGAAGCTGTCCTGGACTCTAGCTCCTGGAGTGTCCTGAAGATCTCGGGCCTTCATCCTGCCACACGAACGCCCTTCAATTGCCAAGACTCTGGGGTCCAAACCTCGCTGCAACAATGACGATCAAGAGAACTGTCTCCTGACATCCCAGAGCCCCGACTTCCCCCGTTAAGCTCCCCCTCCTAGGAGCCTGGAGGCGCCTCGACAAGCCTTTCAAAAATTCACTCTGGGGACATTTCGCCCCAGGAGGGACACTCCTCTCAACTCTGCAAACCCCATCGGAGCGCTCGCCCTGCCTCGGACGGCGAACATCCCCCGAAAAGTGAGGCGTGCAGAGTATGGCGCTGCAGAGCCCCCGCTCAGCTCCCAGACCGGCTTCCGCAGACCCAGAGCCTGCTTTCCACTTGCCTCCCGCTCGGGCTTCCCTCATCCGTGGCCTCGGCGCTCCGCGGAGCCACCTCACGAACGCCGCCAGGTCCCCGTCGCCCCTCCGACGCGCAGCCCCCTCCTTCCCCGCCCCCCGCGCCGGGTGAGGCCGGCTGGTGGTACGTGGCCCGGGAGGCGGCCCGATCCCAGGGATGCCAGCCCCGCCGCGGCCCGGGGGGTTGGCCCGGAGGGGCCCGGCGGCGGCGGTCAGGCCGGGACTCACCTCTTCCCGGCACGGTCGGTCTTCGGTCCGGTCTCCTCCGCGGCGTCTCCGGCTCCTCCTCATCCACCCCAGCAGGAAGTGACCTCCGCGGCTGCTTTCGTCACTTCCATCGTCGGCACAGAGGGCGGGGGAGGAGGCGGCGCCCTCCTGCGGGGCTCCCGGCCTCGCCGCCGCGCCCAGGCGCGTCTCCCTCTCCTTTCTTCTTTCGGCAGACGCCAACTTCCGCCCGCACTCCGCCTCCGGCGCGCGCTCCTCCCGCCGCGCTACCCGCGCCTCCGCCCCTGCGCGCCGCGTGCGTCACGCTGCGGGGGCACGTCACGTCGCTCGCGGCGGGCGGTGTCGCCGGGTCGCGTGCCAGGGGTCGGGTCGCAGGGCTTCTGGAGGGCCGCTGAGCGCGTTCGCGCCGGGACGGCGCGGCTCTGCGAGACCCCCAGTAGCGTGAGGAGACCTCGCAGACGCCGCAGGAAGGGCAAGGGCGCCGGGAAAGGGCCCCCACCCCCGCCGCCGCCGGGAGGAGCCCCCTTGTCCCCAGAAAAGGGCCCTGCCGCCCCGCTGAGGGGCGGATCCGTAGGCTTGGAGGGCTCTCTACGAGCGGGCGGCTCGGGTCCCCCGGGAGACTCCGCGGAGCGCGCTCTGCGGCGTGTTACGGGCTTTTACCCGCTGTGGAGGAGGTGCGAGCCGCTCCTTGCTTAGCCCGTTCTGCCGCTGTCGTCTTTATTTATTTGAGCAGCTTGCAAGTCTTCTCCCGTCATTCAGATACCTCTTTTACCTCTACCTTTTGTTCCGGTTGACGCAGTTACAAGTGCCTTGTCCAGAGCTCATTATTGGGGGAGGACCTCAAGCAGTTCAACTTTTATCTCCATCCCCAGCTCTGTGTGTCTCGTATCCAGGCTTATCAATAGTTCTAGAGGCAAAAAAAGGAGGGAGGGGTCGCAGTAAAGGTTAAATTAAACTGAAGAGGAAGAGCTGAAGTGAAGAGAGAGGAAGTGGAAGGAGAATTGGACGATTTGTGATAAGGGAGTGGACGGCTTCCCGCCTTTCTTTCAGCAACACCTATATATCCAGAAAGCTACAAAGAACGTGGAAGCACCATCATTAGTTGTTAGAAAAATTGACTTCTGGTTTTGGGTTGCCTACTAGTCATTCTCCAGCTGTTGATAAATTATCTAGTAAGTTGAGCCCTCCCTCCTGGACCCTATGTTGCCTTTCCTGTTTAAAAAAGAAGGCTAATGGCACTGGTGATGTAAGGTCTTTTCTAGCTGGAAAATCCTGCTGTGTAGGTAAATGAGTAAAATTTCAGCACTGTAGAGTACTGAACATATCTGCAGCTGCAAGATTTTTGAGTGTAGAAACTGTCCTTTGTATCTCTGTGCAGTACCGAGAACAGTGTCTTCTCTGTAAATGTTAGCTGTTTGGTTGAACATTGATTTTATAGTACTGGAACTGGGCTAACACATGTAGATTGAAGCAGGTCCTAGTACCTCCACTATTAGCTGTGTGCGTTTGGTCAAGTTATTTAACCTCGCTTGTCTGTGTGAATGTACTACTTACAGCATGGTTGCATTAAATATGTTACTATATGTGGTGTGGTTATACCAGAGAAGGACACATTTTTAATTGTGGCAGGTGAACAAAGTTGGTAAAATAATTGTTGTGAAAGCCATCACACAAAATTCTCAAATTCTCACACCACCCATGCAAATCTTAAAAATTGTGTCAACTCAGAAACCAGGGTGATCAGGAATGAACAGCTTCTTCTGAGATTCTGAAATTGCGAACCTTTAGTTCCTGGCTCAGATGAACATGTTTCCAGCCGCACTTTACCTTCCAGGACCCTGTGTTCTGCCAGAAAGCAGAATATAGGAACTCTTTCTATATATTCGTATTCACCCCAGCCTCCTAGGTCTCTGCTGCTGCTTCCTTGACTAATTAGGGTCACAAAGGATGACTTGAGTAAGCACAATTAACAGAGATAAACAGGTCTCTACCTGGCTCCAGTCTAAATTGACATAGTAAAAAATGTTTATATGCCAGCCAAACTCAAGAGTTTTTACATGAAGAATTTCATCACTGGTCTGAAACTCAGAAGGTGAATTTGGGTCTGATAAAGTGAACTGGAAATTCCCTAACAACTAATGGGCCTGGATACATGAAGTTTGTACTCCGGGCTCCAGCCGCTCTCTTGTGATGGTGGAACCTGGGGAGATTGGAATGGCTAGGGACTACTTGCCTTGGTCCCCAAACACTATGCTTCACCAAGAGGCTGCCACCTTCTTTATCCACTGCAGAAGAGCTTTCAGCACTTTCAGCCTCTTGTTCCTGACATATGGAGAACATGAATTTTCTGAAAGTACAGGGTGTGAAAACATCAATACGCACTTCAGGAGGTGGTAATCTCTCCTGAATTTCCACTTGCTCAAAGCCCTCTTTGTGCATGGTCACTGCTCTCTGCTCCCTTTCCACTTATGCATCTAAAATATCTAAATTGATATATGACCTTTATAAACGTCCTATGTGCCTAGATTAAGTTTTTGTTCTAAAGCATACACTCTCAAAACAAAAGATACTCCACTGCTGCTTGAATTAAAACGACAGAAAAGAAAGAACTCTAAAAATTTATTTTTCTTAAAAAAAAAAACAACCAACAAACCCTTCCTGGATTGTTTTTCTTTCCCAGCTCTCTCTTCTGTGTGGCTCCACTCTCATTTGTACACTGATATTCTCCACATCCCAGTTTACCTGGCCACATATATGATATAATCTGGTGGAGTAGACGCCACTAGAGTGTCATGTGCATATTTGTTCTTCTCAGTGTGTTTGTCTTAGATTGTAGGCCCTCAGAGGTTAGAGCCCTGTCGGTAGATCCCACAGTGCCCAGGGCAGTTCTGTGTCATCACTTGACATGCCTAATGATGATAATTTCCTTCTCTGTTAACATATGGGCGGATGTGCTACCCAGATGAGCTTTGTCCCTCCCTCCTCTGTCTCCTCTAAATCTCCAGTAAGAAGCAGGTAGCTTCTTTTCCCCAATGTGTGTTCTCACTGAATGCGGACTTGGGAGCCCCAGTTGCAGTTGCAGTTCTGCACCTTGCTAGCTGGGTGCTCTGACAAGTTGCTGATGTCCCTGAGCTCTGGCCTCCTCATCTGCAGAAAAGGGGGCTGTTGGTGTCTTTGATGAGGATGGGCTGTACAGCGGCTTGGGGGTGTTAGTAAACCATGAAACCCTTCATGAGGTCAAGGATCATGATTACTCTTGCAATACCCAGCCCCTACACCATTCTTAGTGCCAAGAACTCAAGCTATACAGTTGTTAATCATCTAATTTCGCAAACTTTGAGTGGATTTAATGTTCCAAACTTGGGTAGAAATCTGATGAAAGAATAGTTTTGCCTTGAGAATTAGGGTTCTCAGGTTTTTTCATTTAGGTACCTTATTATGAAACCTAACTTGAAGCAATCCATATCAATAGCTCTGTGCCTCACTGTCCCCATAATTTTATATTGGCCATGCAAAGAAGCTCCAGACAGAAAAATACTAATATTAAAACATTATATTGATGAAGTCAAGGATTGAAGTGTCTATGAAACTGAGTTATTTCCACTCTTTGTGACTCAGTTTCCCTTTCAGTTAAGTGAAGATAAATTGTCATAAAAGAATTAACTTTGACTAACTCTTATTTGCATTTTACCACACTGGGGTCAAGTAGCTCATAAAGTTTTGTGTTTTGGCTTATTTTTCCCACCAACCCAAGGTTGTTGTAAGGATAGAGGACTTAATGTCAGTAACATGAGTGGGGATCCCCAGATTAAAGGTTAAGTGTGTCCAAAGCAGAAGTAAATTTGCCCATAGTCACTGCTCAGCCAGAAGGAGCATAGAGCCTGGATGTTTATTTAATAGTGACTTGGGGACTCAAGGACTCTCCCCAATTCCACGTTCATCACAGTCAACAAATACCCCTTCTTCTCATTTCCCTTTTTTCAGTCTTGGTTCCCCCATCTCAAATCAGCACAGTAGACAGGAGCTCACAAAGAAACGGAATGGGAGAACAGGATTAACAGGAGGAAATGGCAACTGAAGTTACTTTCTGCCCCCTTCACTGTCCCCACCCCAGTCCTAGGGAAATGTTCCCCTAAGCAAATATTTGATTGCCAGAATCTACCTATTTCTGAGGGCTTACTTCTTCCAGGAAGCCTGTAGGAGTTAATTGGCCCAAGGGCCTAGTTTTCCCCTGTTTTACCTATTTAGAATGTGTCTTACAAGGCCCACTTTCATAACACCTGAAACTTGGCTTGTTAACCACAAACAATTCTACTGTCTTCTCTATTTAACGTTCACATCAGACTTTCTCTACATTTCCTTTATGACTGTCAGCATCATTTATCATCCTGTGAGGGCAGAGATCGGGTCTATATAATTCTCATTCTATAATGGCCAATAAAAGTGACACTCATTGTAACAGAGATGTGGGAATCATAGTGTAACAAATACCAGTACTGGATGTAGTGAACAACGGAGTGAGGCCTTGAATCCAATTAATTCAAAGGCAATCATCTTGTGAGTATTTTACGAAGGCTTTCCTTTAATCATCTCCCATGTATTTTGGGACTTGTAAAATCTTAGTGATAGAATGATTGTCAGAGATCATCCAAGTCCTACTGGTCTCTACTTGCACTCTCATTGTGACATGGTTTTTTCATCTTTGCCTAACATCTAGTCAGTCTAGCTATTCATTATAAAATATGTCATATCTACTAAAGAGTTTATGAAAAATACATGCTTCTCAGTGGAACAACAATAAAACAAAATACTAAATTACCTCTCATGAGTGTAAAGAGTAGAAATCAATCCATACCTAAAGTCTTCTTTTGCCCCTCCTGATTTTATCACAATTTCAATATCTAGATCAGCCTAAATTATAGAAAGTTCTTCCTTATATGGAGCTACAATGTTTTCTGCTGACACATTGGCCCATGACTCCTGGTTCTGGGCGTTGGGGCTCTGCAGATTAAATTTAATATATCTCCCATGTGACAACATCAGCTATTCGGAAACAGGTACTATGTCTTCTATAAGAAGTTGCTGGAAAAAAAATCCTTAATTGCTTTTCTCTTCAAATGTGGCTTCCATAAGCAAAGCCAGTCCTTCACAAGCAGATTGTGGAGTGAAACTATCTTGATTTGGATTCTCCCTCTCTCTTTCAAGATGGCCTTGGATAGGCAGACTGATTTAGAGTCCATAGTATACTGCTGAGTAGAGAGTCAGAACCTGCTAGCCCAGGTCTCTTCTGCTAAGCACTTGTTAACCGCAAGTGCCAGATTTTATGTTAACTGGATGAATTCTTATCATTTTTGGTGGGCTGTGATCTGTTCTTCATTCTAGCTTGACTTATTAGACTGTAGTATTGCATAATTTACTGATAGACTACTTAAAGCAAGCATTAAAAAAGCAAACACAAACAGAAACAACCCACAGAAAACACTAAAACACTGCTCAGAACAGGGTTGGTGGCAGGTGGTGGTCTGGGGAGAACAGTGTGCACAGAGAGGGCATGGAATCTCCCTGTCCCTTTCCCAAACTTGCCCTATGCATTTCTTCCATCAGACTGTTCCTGAGTTATGTCTTTTTATAATAAATGGGTAATCCAGTACTAAATATATAACAAATAAACTGAAAATGATTTAATTCCTGCCTTAATCAAGTCTGTAGTCTCATGGATGAGACACAAATTAAAGAAGCAAACACTAAGTCACTACAAGTATGAGGAAACTTAGAGCAGTGAAATGACTTGCCTAAGGTCACCTAGTGAACAAAAGATCTGGGTATGAACTGAAGGGTCTGTGCTAGAGCTCATTCTCTTGACAGTTTATTATGCTGCACCGTGGATGGGCTAAGGAGACAGTGAAGATAAATGACTGAACTTCGACCCAGAGCTGACACCCAATGGGGTAGGGGAAACGTGAGGGTGGAGGCAGAGACGAGTGAGCTGCCCGCAAACCAAGGAACTTCAGGATTATCAGCAGCCACCAGAGGCTGGGTAGAGGCACGAGGCATATATCCTCAGAGCCCCCTAAAAGAACCAACACTGCTGCCACCCGGGGCTTCACGCTTCTGGCCTCCAGAACTGTCTGAGAGTAAATTTCTGTTGGTACCAAACCAGAACAAACACAAACCCTAAACCCCAATGCTATGTTATTTTAAATCATTTAGAAATCATCGCAGGATCTTGCAGCATCTCCTCAGTGGTCCCTTTTTGATCTGTGGGGTGCCAGTTAGTTGAGGTGCAGGTAATGGATTGCAAATGGCAAAGCGCTTAATGCTTGAGACTCTGGTTAAAGTTACAGTGGAAAGCAGAGAACATCAAAGTAAAGCCAGCCATTATGTTGGCAGCAGGTGAGGGGAGTAGGAGTTCGCATACAGTAGCTGGACATATTAAGGAACTGGGAATCTATCATATTTTGGCATCAATTCAGAAGGCGGGACTTCTAGATACATGTGTTGCCAGAATATATTTCTCTCAACAATAGATTATTGTAATGGACTTGGCTCACAATAATGCATTAAGATCAGGCTCATTATTACAATTAAAAAAAAAAAACCACACACAGATCTTGACTTTGCAGCAAAAATCTGGGCTGCTAATTCTTTACTCTAAGGAAAGAAGACAAAATCAACCCTTAGACTGAAAACACCCTACCACACACCTCCTTCTCCTGGGGCACAGAGAGCAGGCGCTGCAGAAGCACAAACACGCACAAGTGCCATCTTGTCCAGCTTCTGCATTATGCAGACGCTGTTGCAAACCAAACCCTCTCCTGCCCCTGCATGCCGATCTGGTCCAGAACACGGCTAGTTTCTCTCAAGTTCCTTGTGGAAAATATTTTGCCCTGAGACTGCCCTTGGAGCCCTGAAACACTAATTGAACCTGAACGCTTTAATTGAACCTCATTACTTGAACTGTGTGAAGGAGGTGTGGGTCCCTTGAGTCTGAAATAGGGCGAGAGGAGACTCAACTCTCGGTTACACAGTTTTGTCTCCTGGTGCCAAAATACACTGCCTCTGGGAACCTAGTTACTTGTGGCAACTTTGACTTTTTTTGCTTTCCCTACTCCTCACTTAACTCCATGTGATTCACACCCTAACTGCCTGAGTCCTCTCACCTCATTGTGGAGAGGGAAGTAGGACTAGGATGGAAATCGTAAGAGTCTCATTAACATTGGGGGTAGCCAGGTTTTGTGGAACCACCACCAAATCAGTCACTGATCCCCACAACGAATACCAGTCACTAGTGAAGCACTTCACTCTTCCCTATTCTGTAGAACGTGGAAGGTCAGACATGTGGGGTTTTGTGACACGCTAGAATCCAGCAATGCTTGGTGTGGACTTGTGACATACTTCCTGTGACCCCACAGGAGTCAAACGCTATTTGAAATGGCTCAGTCTGATGGTATACCTTTCTTTCTCAGCTGAGATTGTCCTGAGCTTGGTGGACCTATTTGCCAAGTTCAACAGGGCCATTTTCTGTCATACTCGACTAGAAGAAGAATAGGTGCTCTAAGCACCTGGTGATACACCACCTTCGCAGGAACCAACAGAGCCTAATGAACTTGCAGTTCTAGAAGACATTTTTCTAGAAGTTACACAGTAACTCCTGAAATTTATATATTTTCAAAGCACTTAAAAATAGTTTATTATCTATCCACTATTCGTTTCAGAATTCATCAGCAGTTACAATATACCATGAACCAGGCCAGACTTTGATGAGACAAAACTCATGGAGTTTTGGTCTCTGCCTGTAAGAACAGTTCCAGTAGCAATACTCCCTACAATTACTTAAAGGTGTGAACCACAGACTGTGCAAGCCAAACTTATGGACAGAGTTTAATGTTGTAATCAAATAGAACATAAACAGGTTCATCCAGTTCATTAAACTCTATGTGTTCATTCCTTCAATAGGTATTAGCTGAGCAACTACTATGAGCCAGCACTGCGTTAATCACCAAGGGCACACAGACAGTGGAAGCACTGGTATCTGTTTCAAAGAACTGAGAATCTGATGGGAAAGGCAGACACAGAGGCAGACAACTGTGGCACCACGTGCGGACACGGTCTAACAGGCAGTTGGCTAACTTACCCAATCATGGTGTCCGACACTCTTTCTGGCTGGCAGAAAGCCCTTTTCCAATTGTTAAAGTGAAAATGCATCCCAGGCCTCTCTTGTAAGTAGGGAAAAGGCACATTACCAAATCCTGCTCGCTATGTGTACTGGAAGGACTCTGGGAAAGACTTTTCACCAGAAAAGTGAGATTCCCAGAGATGAACCCCTACCTCCTCATCTCCTTCTGCTGCAGCTTATTGCATCCCCTCTCCCCAAATTCACATGTTCAAGTCCTAATTCGCAGTCCCCAGAATGTGACTATTGAAGATAATGAGTAACAGTGATGTGACTGGGTTAACATGAGGTCATTAGAATGGACGCTAATCCGATAGCACTGACATTCTTATAAAGACGACGTCTAGACACAGACACACAGAGGGAGGACACAGGGAGGAGGCGCCATCTAATCCCAGGGGGGAGGCCTCAGTAGAGTGGCCCCTCCCCACCTCTGTCAAAACACATGATCTTGGACTTGAGGGAAAATAAAGTCTTGTTGTCCAAGCCACCCAGTCTGTGGTATGTTACTATGGCACCCTGGAAGCTAATGCTTATCCTTGATTTGGGATGTTGTCATAAGAGTTTTGGGCTGCTGCAGTACTCTTGTGGACAATCAAGAGAATGGGATGCTAACATACAACCCTGACATCTCTGAGCCAGCTCTGGACCATCTATTTCCAAACTTTTTGTAAACAGACAGTAACCCCCTGCTATTTAAGTTGCTTTAGGTGTGGGGGTTCTGCTATGAAAGCTGCAAGTGTCCTAGCTGGTGCTTGCAAGCACGGAAGAGCTGGGTGCAGAGATGGGATGTTGCAGAGGCACTAGGAAGAGGAGTCTAGTTCAATGAAGCGTGCAGCTGGATAGACATGCAGAAATTAATCAAGTAAATGGTTGGCAAAGGTCATTTCAGGAAGGGAGGGTCATAGCTAGGTCAGAAGACACGGGAGGTGTGGGAGAAACAAGCCACAAGCAGGAGTCCAAGTGTGTGTGTGTGGGGGGGGAGGGCAGGCTCCAGGGGGCCAGCCCAGGACTTGGTTCTGGAAGAGCTGCTGCAACTGGACGCCTCTTTCTTTTATTCAGAAAGATGTGAGGGGAGGGTAGTCTGAGGGGTGGGAGCTGGAGCCAGGGTCCTACCCAGAGTTTGCTTTGAGCATTGAGGAGAGAGAGGAGGGAACAAATGCAGAGACCCGATGGGGCTGGAGAGGCAGATGTGACGGCAGGAGGCTGGGGACACTTGGATGACGTTGCATGTCAGCGTGGTTGCAGTGTGTGCCAATCGGGCATAAAGGAGAGCGACTATTGTTTAAAATGTAGCTGGCAACAGAAAGCTGAACTTTATCCTAAATGCCAGACTTTGTCTATTTGAATTTTTCAGCAAACAGTTAAAAAAAAGTACCACCTACTATGTTCTTGAACAGAGTTTACTAGACGTGCACTAACCTTTTCTTGAGTCATCTTTATGGGAAAGGAGGTGCCCCAATGTCGAGGAAAGGGCCCTGTGTCAGACACCCCAGGACTGGGGCATCACTAAGCCTCTCTGAGTGTTTGCCTTCTCCCTGGCTGCCTACTCTGCAGGCCGGTGGGGATGACAGGAGACAGTGTAAGCACACAGCTTTGTGCCAGGCGGCACAGTGAGGCATTAAGACCCTTTGTCTAAAGCGAAGTCACAGACGCCCCATCTGCTTCTGAGGTCCCTAGCCGTTGCTGTTAGGTTTTTGGCTCCTTCTTTGCTTGCAATACACTCCCCTTCCCAAGAGACCCCCCTCCTTTGCCACACCCCCCCCTTGTCCCCCAAGGGCCATAGGCCTGGATCAGAACTTGACCTTTCAATACGTTGCCCTGTGTAGCTCAGCAAGGCTCTATGTGGGCGCCTAAGGATCTGGTTTCGGTTCAAGAGATTTGTGTCAGCTATTTTAGGTGCTAACAGGCCTTTTCACTTCTGGATTTGGTGCTGCATTCCACAGAACTGAGGCTGTCAGGGCCTGACTTCCAGTTAAGTGAGGTACAAACAACTACGGTGCTTTTAGACTGCCAAACGAACTGTTCATTTTCACTCTTCCTGCTTAGTTAGTTCCGTTTTATCTCTCTTGTAATCCATTTTCTATGATGTCATGTCCAGATTTATCCTGACTATTGACTTATACATCATGACATAAATTAAGACAAAAACATTGACCATACCTTTTCAACACCAAGATTACTTGCATTTCCTCTTGTAAGGATTTAGGGCCCCCGAGTTTCCTCCTCTCCTCCTTCACCATCTAAAGGGTCCCTAATTAGCCTGAAAGAACTGGAGGGAGAACTACCAAAAAAATTGACAGTGTCCTTAGGCATTTTTTCCCCCTTCACTCATATGTGGATGATAAAAGCTCTGCCACAGACACAGCCTGGGACATGGACCCCACACTTGGATAGTCAAATCAGGGACACCGAATCCCTGACAAATTCCATGCTCAGCTCTCAGCTTGTCATTTTCGGAATCCTGGGTGTCCTGGGTTCTATTTGCAGGGGTTGATGTCTCCTTGCTGAGGACAGGCACATTTAAATAAGACTAGCCGGTTCTCTGGATCCCTGATTCTCAGGCTCAGCCTTCTTCCCTGAGTGGCACCTTCCATGAGTTGGGGACGCCATATGGAAGGGGCAGGTGCATCTGCTGTCCACAAGCTGTAAACGGAGCACAGAGCACTCACGGGCTCAGAAAGAGGAATTCTGAAGCAGCAGGCGAATTTCAAAGGGACCAGGGGTCTGCCTTCAGGTCTCTGCCTCTAGAAGGGCTGTTGCCGGGCTTCTCCCAGGGGAGGCAGGCAGCGGGCCATGACTAAGCAAGGTCTGTGCAACTGCAAGGCCATGTAGCTCCTGAAATGAGGTGTGGGGGGGCAGTCAGAGGAACACTCTTGGGGGAGGTGGGAGGATGACTTGGGAAGGAGGGGTGAGAGCAAGTGCTTGTGCAGTTTCAGAAACCGCCAGGAGCCAGGAACTACGTTCATGTTCCAGACGTGATAAGAAAGTTGCTGGAGATAGAGCACCCTCCGAGGCTGCAGAGCAGGGAGGGGCGTGATTAGCAAAGTGGAGGGAAGGAAGGGCCATTTGTAACGGGGGAGGCCTGGGTTCTCAGGGTGAGCTCTCTGATCTCTGAGCCCTAGTATGAGATGTCCCGTACTGAGGCCAAACCTGCAGCACCCCCAGTTCCATCTACAGCCTCCTACACATGTTTCCCTCTCTTGCTCATTAGGAACCCACCAGCATCATAAATACCCACTGCTTGCTGAGTGCTTGCTTGGGTCCTGAGCATTGTGGGAGCTTTTTACGTGCATTTCCTCATGTGACCTTTCTGGAAACACGAAGGGGAACCTGTACTTTATAGATGAGGAAACTGTGGGGCTGTGAGTCAGAGCTGGAGCCAGCTGACAGGTTTGGCAGCTTGCCCATGAATCCCTGTCACTCCTGAGTGTGGAGCCGGGAAGGAGCCTGGACTTTGGGCCAGGCCACTGTTCTCACTTGTCATTGCATGGGCCCTGGCTTGTGGGAGGGGTGCCCTGCAGGCCTGTGTGCAGAGTTCGTGGGCCCTATGAAACATGGATTCCTTGCTAAAAAATGTTGAAGAATTTCAAGAGGGTGACAGCAGAACTTTAGGGGCCCTGTGCTCCTGCCCCCAGAGGGCACTCCATCTATGAAGTGAGGCCTGACTGTAGGCCACCGCGGGGACACAGGAGGCCAGGCACACAGGGCCTGAGCGCTGGGCCCTCTGGCCCCAGCAGGACCCCTGGGGTTCCCTTTCGTGGAGGACAGGGAGGGAGGGTAGAGAAACTGGCACTGCAGTAGGGAGAGGTGGTAAAGTTGCCTGCGGTTGACTGTCTTCAGATGACCCCAGATCCCAGAGATGGGGAGGTGTCTCCAAATGAGGCTTATCCTGCTTGGAGCCGGCTAGCCCAAGGTAGAGCTAGGTGTCCATAGCATAAGATACAGAGGTGACTAACAATCTAGGAATTCCTGGCTCTTCAGTGCTTTTGAAGTCCTTGTTTATTTAAGGAGCCCTGCTGTGTGCCTAGCACTTTGCTAAGTAATGAGGGGAGGAGACAGAGGAAGTGCGGGGAAAGTCAAGTTTCTTGCCCTCAAGGAATTTTTGTACTCTGATGGGGATAGCAGATTTCTAAGCATTAAATAATTAGAAGACAATGCCAAATAATATATAGCTGCATTATCAATGAAATATGACAAGTGCCAAAATCTAGGCTGCCAATGTGTTGGGGCCCAGGCTGGGCTCCACTGAGCAGCTTAAGGGCTTCCTGAGAGGGTGGCTTGTGAGTGGGGCCTAACTAGTAGGCAGGGACCCAACTTGAGAGGGAGAAATTCAGGGGCGGTGTAGAGGAGGTGGCCTGGGGACTGAGCCACAGGCTGCTGGCAGAAGAGAAACTGCTGTTTGACAGAGAGCAGCTTTAGTGCTGGCTGCTCCTGGAACTTGCTATGTGACCTTGGGCATTTCTTAACATTTTGAGCCTCAATTTTTCTCATAATATGATAACACCTGCAGTTCAAGGTCGCTCTAAGGATTAAATGCAAGAACAGCAATCAACACTGAGCTTGACTCAGGGTAGAGCCCAAAAAGAAGCTACAGTTATTTTGCAGATAAAGTGCACAGCTAGTGAGCTGGACTATGGAACCCTTTTTTGCTCGGAATTCTGGCTCCATTTTGGTTAACTGGGTGAGCCTGGACAATTTACATAGTCTCCTGAGCCTCGGTTTCTTCATCTGAAAACTGAGAGATAATATCATCTACCTTGTGTGTGTGTGGGGAAGTTGCAAGGATAAAATGACACAACACACATGAAATACTTCGGCCAGGGCTTGGTACCTGAAGAGCGCTGATATACGTTAGTTAGCATTCCAGGTGATTCCTCTCAATCTGGCAAGGGTTTTATCTCTCTAGTGTGGTGGAGGAAATGGAGACTCAGAGCTTGAGAAACTTGCCCAAGGTTCAGGTCCCTTCCTCCTGCCTGAGTGAGATTCCTGTCTCTGCTCTGAAGCTTGAAGCTCGGTGCTCCCCGAGTGACACAGCCCCACTCCACTGCCTGCGAAGCCCTCTTGGGCCAGCTCATCTTACTCTCCTCCATGAAGTGCCTCCATGAAGTGCAGGGGCTGTGGCCTCACACAGTCCTCGGGCACTCACACGGCACCTATGTCAGTGCCCAGAAAAGAAAAGGCTCCTGGTCATTAGAGTGAGACTAAGAATGAGGAGCCCTGGCGCAAAATGGGTTGCCAGGTCAGTCTAGGAGAGCTTCCAGGAAGAGGAGGAGAAGACTTGGCTTTGGTCAGGGAGGGCGGTGAGTTGCAAAGTGGGGAGAGAATGTGGGGCGGGGTGGAGGTGCTGCTTACTGAAGGAGATGGGCTTCCTGCCCTTGGCTGGGATGCTGGGCATGGTCCCCTTCCATTCTGGGGAGAGCTGGAGGAAAGAACACATCACAGCTGCTGTGAGGGAGCCCCGAACAAGGTCTCTAGGGAAACAGGACGAGAATAGCCGTTCTAGCACCCAGTGCCGCTCCGGGCCCAGCTGCCTCCCTCTCTCCCTGCGGGGGCTTTGCTTTCCACCATGTGGACACCCCTCACTCCCACCGTCCTCCAGCTTCCCTCCCCAGCAGACTGTGAGGAGGAGGACCACAGGCCCCCAGTGTGTGGGGGACAGTGCCTTGTCAGCCCCATTTCAGCCCACTAATGTCCCATCTTTGCTGGGCAGGCAATGTCTGGCCTAGTCTTGACTGAAAAATCAAGGCTCCTTCTAGTCAGGGCTTGGCCCTCTCTGCCCAGCTGCCTGAGTCTCTCTCCCATTCACACCCCTCCCCCAGTCCTCTTCCTCTAACTTCTCCCTGTCTTCTCCCTCCTCTTGCCCCTAACCTCCCTCCACTGAGCTGGCTGAGAGTGATAAAACCTGAGGGATGTCCGGAAAGTAAAGGGACCTTGCCTCATCCTCTGGCATCTCCCCAGTTCCTCTCTCACACCCCAGACCCTCTTCCCTGGTTTGCCCTGGCCTTACATCTGTCCCCCACCCCCAGCCATGCCCTCAGGCCACCTCTGACCTTTCACCCCATTTTCAGGAGGGCAAAGAGCTCCCTGTTCTGCCAGCAGACACTCTGGGGGCCAGGGGCAACTAAGCATTGAGATTCCCTCACCTGCAGCCAGCAGGAAGTCAGCCCTGGAGAAAGAAAGGAAACCTTATTCTTGGCCTGAGGCCAGCTACTGAGCAAGACCAAAGTTCAGGGAGGAGCCTGTTTTCCTGGTCAGCTGGGAATCCATTGACCTCTCCTCTCAAGTTTGGGGGTTCAGGCCTCAGATGCTAGAGAGCAAGGTCCAGGGGAGAGGCCGCAGGGAGAAAGGTGAGTGCTGGGGCAGTGAGAGAGAGAGGTGTGTCCACCCCAACATCACCAGTCCCCAGGTCCTGTCCTTCAGCCTGTCCAGCAGGGGTGGGGACACCTGTGCTGTCCCCTTTCCCAGCTGCTGTGTTCTGGGTGGATGTTGTATGTACCCAGTCTGCCTGGGAACCCTAATATTTGCAGACGCACATGGGCATTACCCCACTTTGGGACATCCAGGATTAGGGGCTGTAGAGGAGGGTAACTAGAGGCAGGTCCTTTGCTCTCATGCCTCAGTTTCCCTCTCTGGGATGTTACTGTTGGGTGTGGTAAACCCTGTGACTGGGGCTGTGGGCCCCTCTCCACAGGCTCTGGCTGTAAAGGCCTTCCAGTTACTACCTGCTTCCTCCTCCACTGATCTGCACTCTGCCCCCTTGGGCCCTGTTCCTGGCTCCAAATGAGCCCCTGGGGACCCCTCAGCAGCAAACACAACAGGGAAAGAGCAAGAGATAGCCTCCAGGGAGCGCAGCAGACAACACGGTGACTGTGTACATTCCACACCCGGTGACTGTGTACATTCCACACCCGCAGCACCAGGCCCTCAGTTGCTCGAGCATCCCCCCTCCTCAGCACCGCCTAGCCCTCTCCCCCAACGCCACCCCCAACCCCGAAAACGCAGGTGGGGGAGTCTCCTTTCCAGAGTTCTTCTAGGAGTTGGGTTCTCCCACCCCACAGCCCAGGGCAGAGGGAAGAGAGAAAACAACAAAGGGCGAGTGCAGGTGGAAGGAACCGCTGCAAGGGCTGCGGTGAGGGTGGGGTGGGCGAGGGCTTTGCTCGGCCCAGAGCTGGAGTTTCCAGGGGTGAGGGAGAAGCTGCGCGCGACGCTCGCGCCCTCTGGCGGAGCACGTTGCAGCTGCACTGCAGACGCCTGGTCGACTCCCGGCTCTGCTGCTCCAGTGTTCACGCCGAGGTGGGGACCACGGCCCCGCACAGGGCCCGGGGAAGGCCCGCTCTAGTGAGAGCTGAGCCTGAGAAAGACTGTCCAGACGCCAAGTTCTCGTCCTGTGCTTCCCACTCTAGCCACGCCATTTTTTTTTTTAAATCTGTCCAGAAAATGGGTCATCACCTGGCTCTCAGGCCCCTTCTGTGCCTGGCACCCTGTGGTTCTAGGTCACCATGGACCTGACAGGCTCCCCTTACATCCCTGACCCCAGAGCCGCCGCCCCTCTGGCCGGCGCTCACACAGCGCAGCCATGCTGGCTCCTGCTCCCGGGGCACACCAGGCACCCCCCTCCTGAAGGCCATCGCCCAGCTGTCCCCTCCGTCAGGAAAGCGACTCCCCAGGTGTCCCCTCGGTCACTCCCACACCTCCCTCCAGTCTTTTCTCAAAATTCTACTTGAGAAAGCCTGTTCTGACCACCGGGTGTCCTCTTGAAACCACCCCCAGGCCTGGGGCTGGTTGCCTTCCCAGAGCCCTGCTCACCTGCTCATGTACATCAAGTTCCTGTTTAGTATGAGCACTGGCTAGTGAGCATTGTCTTATCTCGACTAATAGAATGATGAGGACAGGGATTTTCGTGAAAGTCCCACGAGAATACATCCTAGGGGCCATGAGGGCCGCCCTGCAGGCCCGTGCACCGAGCTGGTGGCAGACAGCAGGGCACCGGGGCTACCTACCGCACTCACCACCGTGGGAGCGGCCTGCCGCTGGTGCTGCCCAGGTTACATGGGGAGCCCTGGCCAGGAGGAGCCCCCCACGCGTGTGGACTCCTGTGCTCCGGGCTGCTTCCTAGGCCGCACAACGTTGTCTCGGGCCAGAGGGTGCTGGGAGCAGCCTGGCTAAGCAGCTCTACATGGAGGGTGCCGAGCTGCTGGACTCTCGCTGGACTGGGGAGGAAGGAGGACAAGGCTGCTGCCTGCGGGGCTTCCGGGGCCCACTCCCTAGGCAGGGCAGGGTCCCAGACGGCGCTTTGCTCAGGGCCAGCAGGAGTAGTAGCCCCACCGCCATGAGCACCTTAGTGCCCTCCTCGCTCAAAGGGTCCTCTACGTCCCGTGACCCAGCAATGCCATCCTCTCCTGGTGGGGACATGGAAACACAGAAGAGGCCTGCTGCACCGACAGCGAGGCCCTCCACGGCGCCTGCTTCCGCGCCTCAAGCTGGCCGCTCCCTTCCCCGCGGACGGGTGTCGGCCACCTGCCCTGCTTTCCTGGCCAGCCGCCGACCTGCGAGGGCTGGAGGTCAACATGGCGCCCTCTTCGTGCCTGCACTTCTTGGTACTCCTTTCGCCCATTGACCAGCCACCGCAGCCAGCAGTGCCAGGTGCCCACAGCGCCCAGCTCACCCAGTGGGTGTTCCAGGACAGCACCCACTGGAGGGCTGGAGACAGAGGTCACTGAGCCTGGGAGCAGGAACCAATTGGCCCCTGGGAACCAGCACTACGGGACTGGACTGGGACAGGGACGGGGCAGCCCGGGAGGCTCTGGAGGAGGAGGCAGAGCTGCTGGCGGTGTGGACCCCTTAGTCACTCCCAACCTGCCCTGCTCACTCTGTCTCACTGTGCACAGCCACTCGTGCTCCTTTGACATCACTTTGTACAGACACCACCATCGTTAAAGAGTTTCCACAGTGGACAAATGTTTCTGCAGGAGCTCATTCAGCTGGAAGGTGAGCGCACCTTGAAGCCACCTGGCTGAGCAGACAGGATTGAACTGTTCCTCAGATTTCATATGTGGCACTTCCCATACTGATTGGGGCATTTGCAAGTAATTTGCAGGAGGTCATGAGGGTGACGTCCTCATGGTGGGCTTTGAGCCCTTCTAAGAGACAGAGAGCCTCAGTCTCTGCCAGGTGGCGACTCAGCCAGGCAGCCTCCAGCCACAGCCAGGAGGGGCACTCCTCAGGAATTCAGGGGAGCCTTGGTGGCAGGCTTGCCTGCGTCCTGAACAGAGAAGTGGAGGCCTGCTGCTCAGGTCCCAGTCGGCAGTGGGCATCCTGAGAGCTCCTGGTGGCTATTCCTGCGACTGGGGTGACAGGGCTGCCTGAGAGGACCTCAGGCAAGTGAGCATGCCCAGTGGGGGGTTGGGCTAGGTGAGGGAGGGAGTAGGGGGCACTCAGCATAGCCCTGCTCCTGCCCCCTCTGTATCTACACTGGGCGCACTTCACTACATAGCAGGTCTCAGGAGCATCAGTTTTGGGAAACACTCCACGAAAGGGGAGAGGGAGGTCAAGGTTGAATAACTTGGGGCTCACTGTACACAGAGCTCCATCTCTCCTCTGGTGGGAACATCAGCTTCCATTCTTTCTGGTATTTCACATATTTATTCTCCTTTTCCTTTTAAGGGAAAGCCCTACCGAGCTCCTGGTAACTCAGTCTTCTGAATCACTGCTTGCCTTGGGAGATGCCACCCAGAAGGTGATGCTCAATGGAGCTTGGAGCCACAGCCTCCACCCCGGCCTCCACCCCGGCCTCCACCCCGGCCTCCACCCTGGCCACCACCCCGGCTGCCGCCATGGCCTTCACCACAGCCGCCACCATGGCCTCTCCAGCCCCATGGAGTCACCAGCACATGGTGCTTCACCCAGACCAGGCCCTTCTCTGCCTCTCATGGTCTTCAGCTCCTCTGCTCCACGGCCCCCTGTAAACGTCCTTTACAGCTGTCCCCTGCTGTTGCGTTGTCTGCCCCCATCACTGTGTGTGTCCCATCCAGCTGGTGTTCAGTTGTGCTGTTGTATTTTGTCTGCCTGTGGCCTTGTAACTTAATAAATTATTATAAATGTGGGCATAGCGGTTAGGAGAGAGCACCCCAGATCATAAGAGAAGCACCTGGTATCCCAGGGGTCTCTCTGTGTCCCCTCAGTTCATGGGGTCTCCTTCCCAGTGACAACCAAGTCTGGCTTGTACCGTATTCTGACCACCCTAGCAGGCATCCAGCATGATGACTTAGCTTTGCCTGTTTTGGGGTTCCACAGTCTCTCCTGTGCAGCTTCTTCCACCTGATACCACCTGGTGCCTTTTCCTTATGTCTCCTGGAGCGCAGGTGTGCATCCCTGAGAGGCCGGCGGGATTGTGTGGGACATACCCAAGCCCAGCTGGGGTGGGTGCCCCTGCAGGCTCCTTCTCCCCTGCCTGTGATAAGTCCCGCCCCCCGCCCCGCCCCTGCATTTCTCAGGGGATTCCCTGCTCCTCCCAGCTCTGACCTGCCTCCCCTCCCATTCCTTCTCCCTACCCCACCCTGCTCCCTGAACTCCAACAGGGCAGAGCCACCTCAGCGTTTGTCCTCTCTGCTGCCCCCACAGCTCCGGCCTGCAGGGCCCTCGGTGTCCTTCCAGGAGCAACACAAAGCCAGCCTGTCTGCCCTGCTCCTCCCTGAGACCCTTCTCGGGGGCGGGGCGCTCGGGGTGTAGGCGGAGCTTCATCGCACCTGGGAAAGGCTCACTCTGCCTCTGAAGGGGCAGGAACGCAGGGTGATAGGGCAGGTTTCAGAGGATTTGAGGGAAAGAATGAAATCTGGACAGTGCAGCCCAGGGAATGCACAGGGGTCCGGCCTGGGGAGGGGAGCAGGGCAGCTCCTGGCTGGGGCGGGGCTGGGGGGCAGGGAAGCGGCCCGTGCCTTAGCCCCCCTCTCCCGCGCTCTGCTCTTTAGCCCTCTGTGTCCCCTGCTTATTCTCCAGGTCTGTGCCAGCTCCAGGGTGAGTCACTTGTGGTCGACGGTCTTGTGGCAGGTCTGGCAGGAAAGGAGGCCAGAGGGGCTGGCGGGGAGGGGAGGATGGGGGAGGCCAGCTCCCTCCCCCTGGGACGGCCTGGCCAGGC
>NW_004567141.1:5974578-5979745 GCF_000260355.1 Condylura cristata
CTGCTCCTGCTCTTCTCCTGCTTAGGGGACCAGGGGACAGCAGCCCCGACTGGGCGGGGGCAGGCAGGTGCTGACCGGGAGTGGGGTTGGTGCCTGCAAACTTGAGAGAGCCCTGGGGTGCGGGTGGGGGGCTGATGGCAGAGCCGGGACTTGGGGGAGTGGGCACTTGTAGGCCCCGCCCAGGCAACAGAGCTCGTGGCAGCTTGCGCGGAGGTGCAGCCCATGTGGACAGTGGCCTCGCTCCCTGTCTGTGTGCCCAGTGCTGCAGGCAGGGGGCGCTCAGGAGCGTTTGTAGGCCGTGACCTGGTGTTGCCTCCTTTCAGGTCTCGAGCTGCAGTTTGGTCTGCACCCGCCAGGGGGCAGGGATGCCCGGCTTTGCGGAGAGCTGATCGAGGACCCTGGAGAGAGGCGGGCATGTGGATCGCCCAGTATTTGTCTTTGTTCTCTAGAATGGCTACAGGACAGATGGACGTTCTAGAGCCAGAGAAAATGATAGTGGTGGCAGGTAGATAGCTGGGCAGCAACACAAGTATGAGATGCAGGGAGAACTCAGTCTTAGGCGCCAAGTCCTGACAATGTAAGGTCCTATGAGACTCAGGGGCAGGTCCTGATGTGGGTGAGTCTGTTTTGGGATTCAGAACCGTCCATCAAGTTCAAGTCTCCCATCAGGTTGGGTGAGAAGTCCTTTAAAGTGGGGGTGGGTGGGCATGTTACCGTGGGGGAGGGGAGACTCAGAGCTTGAGTCTCTGATCCTAGTGCTTTCTCCGGCTAGGAGGCTCTGAGGTGAGACAATCTCAGAGAAGAGAGTGGGGGGGGGTCTCCTCGCTGGAAACCCCCACTCCTGAGACAGACTGGAGGAGTAGGGCAGACTATGAGGAGAGATGGGACACAGAGGTTATCTGGAGTTCGGGTCCATGGAGGGAGAAATCTAGCTCTGGAGAGATCTGAGCCCTGGAGGTGGACCTTTGAAGGCTGAGAGGAGGCCCCAGTCAACAGCAAACCCACCAGGGTTCTCAGGCCCCCATCCGCACCCCTCCAGGTCTCTGGGCTGGCTCCTTTCTGTAGCTCAGGGACAGACCTCTTGACTCCCCGGGGGTTAGCACAGCCTGCGAGGACGGTGGTGCTGCTTGGACCCAGGGATGCTTCTGCCTGAGCCCCGTTGAACACAACAGCCGGGACCCTGCCTGCTGGGTGTGGAGGCCCCGGCTGTGTGACCTTGGGGAGTCACCGGGCCTCTCTGCTCCTGGAATGCTCATGAACCCAGGGAGGAGGTTATCAGACCGCATCAGGCTGTTGTAAGGATTAAATGAGATAATACAGGACTCAGTGTCCTGTACATTTCATTAATTAAAATAATGTACATTTTATTAATTAAAAAATTAATGATACAAATGAAATACATTGTTGTATGTTACTTCTGGCAGATAATTGCTGACAACAAAGGTCATGTGATATACTATGGTTAAAAATTCAGCATGTTTACAGGGAAAATACAAGATAGCATCCCACTCACCTGTGTTTCCCACAGCCCCTGCCTTCACAGGGAACCAGTTTATTTACTTATAGTTAACTGCTGTATTTCCTCATTTACATTGTATGGACATTTAGAGACATCAGTGTTTTATGTACCACTAAGTAACTCTGATTCAAACACGTGTCCAGTGTTGGAATTGTTTAAATGAGAGTTAGTTGTCAGGGGTTGCTGACACAGATGCCTCCCCCAGCCCCTCCCCCGCCCAGGTGTGACCCACAGCAGCCTCCTTCCTGTGGTGCCTGTGGACTGTCCTCCCTCCTGCCTCCCTCCAGCTATTTCAGTCCTGGGTCGCCTGGCCCCTCCTTCCTACCTGGCTGTTGCATCCTGCCCTGGTGCAGGCCTGGCTCAGGTGCTCACTTGTCACAAGGTTCCTCTATTCTTCCCCACGGCCACTGGGGGCAGCACCAAGGGAAGGCTGGTGTCTCCTCACAGTTACCCACTGGCCTCGCCCGGACTCACTGAGTACTGACGGATGAAATGATCATCTTGAGGCTCGTAGGGGCCTTGGTGGGTCGCCACACCTTCTACACCCTTATTTTTGGTTACTGTGTTTTTTTAAAAAAAATATTTATTTTATTTATTTGTGCATACAAGAACTGGGGTTTAGGACAGGGGAACCGAGGTTGAGAGGATTCACCATAGACATGGTGGGGAACAGAACAGGTGAATCTACTGATATACACTGCTGAGGGGAGCAGTGGGAGATAGGAGAGGTCTGCTGGGCCATGTGAGTCAGCTCCCTGGCTGGGGATTGAATTCATGTAGCCGTGGCTGGTGATAGCTTTATAGTGCTGAGACTTAACCCCTGTGCCACCAGGGAGGCCACTAGATATACTTGCCACTATCTGGTGGCAACACCCTTTCAAGTGTCAGGAGTTGAGAATGAGATTTCTCATCAATAATCACAGATCCCACTGAGCTTGTAAGCCTGATTATTGGGCTGCCTTTTTGGACATTAGACTTCAAAGCATGAAATGTCAGAAAAACACCCCAAGAATCTTAGAAGTGAAACTATTTGAAGTAAAAACCAATAAAGGAAATGTCGTTTGGCTCAAAAAATATGAAAAACTGATTTTTAGTTAAGGAAAAGAGATGAACTGTTTGCATGTTGCGGGTGTAGCTAGGTGATAACTGTTGCCAGAGTAGCTAAGTGACAGCTGCAGCATGGGCTGCTCAGGAAAGCTGCCAGGGTTGTATTGTGTGGACTGGCCACCTGGTAGGACAGGGCTCCATTGACCTGCTGCCTGGTGGGAGTGGTACAGTTATCAATAAAGCCATTACTAGAGACCCTAACTCAAGAGCAAGTGAGTTTTTGAAGAACATCTATGAAACTCAATAAGACAGGTGAATCCATTGTACTTGAGCCAAGCTGCTTATTCCTTTCTGCCTCTGCAGGCAGGAACACAGGGCTTCCCTCTCCCCAGAGTCTTTTCTAGGCAGGAGCAGGGCTCAGCATTTCTCACCTCGTCTCCAAGTACCTGTTGCTGAGGCTTAGTGTCAGCCAAGTGTGGTCACGAGGTGGGACTCTGCTATTTCTGCCAAATTCTAACTCACAGAAAGGAGGCTCTATAAGGCAGAAAGTGTGGATCAGGACATGGTTCTAGATGGTGAGGTCAGTATGTTAACTAGGCTTTGCATATACATGTAACATGCATAAAAACAATACCATAAGTACAGGGAAAAGAGACTAGAGCTAGATAAATGCATTATTTCCAATTATTACAGACATCAAGCTAGTAAAAACTTGAAGTTGGTTTTGATAAGGTAGGATACAATCAATAAAAATAGAGCAATAAATAAAAAATAACACAGATATAAATACCATTCATGAAATTGAAGTACTGCACTAGAAACTATTCACTCAATGAAAAGAAAACAGCAAACAAATAAGAGAGAAAGAAACAAAAGATATAAGACATTCATAAAACAAAATGAAATGGTAGATATAAATTGAAGTATATCAATCACAATTCAGAGTTAACCTGAATCCAATCAAAAGGCAGAGATTGTCACACTGGATTCTCAGTTGCACCTGAATATTTTGAAGAACAGACCACACATACAGGCATGATGTTTAAAATGTCATACATAAAGAAAGTATGTTCTCTCTGACCATATGGAATGAATTTTGAAATTAGTGATGGAAAATTTGACAAACCCACAACAATGCAAATATCAAGTAGCACACTCTCAAATGACCACACTCTCAACTTACCAGTGGTTCAAAGAATAAATAAACAAAGGAAACTGAACATACATTGAGTAGATGAAACTGAAGTCACAACATACCAAAACTTATGGGACACAGCAAACACAGCACTTAGAGGGGGAATCATGACTTAAATGTTTGTATAATGAAAGAAGGAAGGAGGATGATCTCGCCTTAATAATCTACCCTTCCACTAAAGATCCCAGAAAAAGAAGGACAAACTAAAACTCAAGTAAGCAGAAGGAAGGAATAATAAACTTATAGATGGAAATTATTGAAACAGAGAACAGAGTAATGGGGAACAACAGATAAAGATCAATGAAACCAAAAGCTGTTCTCTGACGAATTAACAAAATTGACTATGTTCACCAGTTTGAGCAAGAAAAAAAGAGATGAATCAAATAGAAATGTAAGAGGAGTCATTAATTCTGATCTTATAGTAATAAGAAAGATTATAAAGAAATGATATGGGTAATTAGATGGTATAGGTGAAATGGCCAAGTTCCTAGGAAGACTTAAACTACTACTTGAACTGAATATAAACAAACAATCTGAATGAATTAATAACAATTGAGACTGAATAAGTAATCAGAAAACTAACCACAAGTAAACTCCAGGCTCAGATGGCTTCACTGCTGAGTTCTGCCATGCATTAAAGAAGAATTAGTATCAGTTCTTCACATGCTGTGGTAAAATACAGAAGGGGAAAGAACACTTTTCATCTCCTTTTATGAGACCAGCATTATAAGACCAGTGAAATCAAAACCAGATCAAGATATTGGCATATATCTCTCTTAAATGTGCATGTAATAATTTTCATCAAAAAATAGCCACTTCCAGCAACAAATAAAAGAATTATACACAGCAGTTAAGTGGAATTTTCCCCAGAGGAGCAAGTTTGGTTTAACACTCAAAAATTATTTTTTGTAATTCCAATTCCAAAATTTGCTTGTCCCCCACCTCACCAAGCAACCAATCCCATTATACTATCCACCTAGAAGTGGCACCAGATCTCATGGGCTAAGGGTTCAGCCCTACAAGAATGGTCTCTTCCTTCAGATACGAATCAGGAGACTAAGTTGCTACCCATGATTCTAACCAAGTGTTTATAAATTGGGGGGGGGGCTAGAATAACTTGTTATAACAGCTTAGAGAACATTTCACTTGCTAGAGATTTAGTGATGGGCACCCAACTATTGCATTCTTCAGACAGGATGATATTAAATCCTGCATTGCTTTTCTGTACCATCAACACATCTTTTGATCAGGAAATTTTTGAACCAGAAGTTTTTTTTTTATCAAGAATAATTATATTCTTTTAAAAAATTAAAAAATATATTTATGCATACTGCACGAGAGTACAGGATAGAGGTGCAGAGGTGGTGAGAGGATTCAGAGACAGAGTGGGGAGCAGAACAGGCAGA
>NW_004567141.1:5979845-5984396 GCF_000260355.1 Condylura cristata
AATATATTTATGCATACTGCACGAGAGTACAGGATAGAGGTGCAGAGGTGGTGAGAGGATTCAGAGACAGAGTGGGGAGCAGAACAGGCAGATTGACAAAGTACATTGCTGAGGGGAGCAACAGGTGAGACAGGAGAGGTCTACTGTGCCATGTGGGTCACCTCCCTGGTCAGGGATCAAACTTGTGCTGAGGTGGCTGTGGCTAGCTTCCTAGAGCTGCCCTTTAACCTGTTGTGCCACCAGGGAGGGCCCAATAATTATATTCTTCATGTGAACAACTAACTGGCTTTGTCTATATGAACTAAATTCAGACTTATGTTTAGTGAAACAACCTCTCACAGAGTCAATGCTGTTGAGCTGTTTGCCAGGTTTGAATCATCACTTTGATTATCTAATGAACTTTGTGTATTCTTCCATCTTTATTTTTCATATAAATATTAATGTCACAGTAATATACCAATAAAATCAAGTTGGTACACATTTGAAGTACAGAAATCAGTCAATCACCTCAATTAATGCAGAAAACACAATTTACAAAACCCAGTAACTGTCTTATACATTTACCCAACAAATAAGAAGAGGTGCCATGCAATGAAGAACCATCTTCAGGGGCACAGACTCTTTGCTCCCCAACAGACACCCCACTGAGAGCACTGGGTCACCGGCGACCCAGCATGGTCCTTAGAGACACCAGGCTTGAATTAGTGCTCTCAACCCAGAATGTTTCACGGAACATCTTCAGTTTTTAATCACTTCTAGGTGTTCGTAGCCAAGGCTGCAAGTGGAATAGCACCAGGTATGACTGTGTCTGTAAAAAACTAGCTTGGCTGCAGTTGACAGACACACCTGCAATGATAGAGGCTTATACACAATCGAAATTTAAATTTTGCTTAAACACACAAAACAATCCCAAGGTGTTGTATCTCCACACAGTGGACTATTATAGAGTCAGAAAAAGGGATGAAGTACTGAAACAAGTAAAACAGGGTGGACCTTAAATTGTGCTGTGGGAAAGAGGTCCGTCCCCAAGCCGGACACCCTGTGAGCCCCCCATCTGAGCGCCCAGCATGGGAGCCCTCAGAGATGCAGAGTAGAGGGGCTGCTCTCAGGGCAGGGGGCGTGGGGAGAGAAAAGGCTTCCAGGTGACTGGTCAAGGGTCTTTGTAAGGTGATAAGTAGCAAAGGTGACTCTTGATGGCTGCACCACCTGTGAATATATGAGAGACTTACTTTGTACTGTACCTCAGTGAAACAGCTTATTGATTTTAAATCTTGTGTTGGAAGTGAGGACCAGTGCTTTGGGACAGACTGAGCTGGTCACTGCTTCATTATTTGTTAGTCTTTGGCCTGGAGAAAGTCCCAAAGTTCTTCTAAGGTCACTTTCTCATCTTTGAATTAGACTTAATGATCATCCCATCCTCCTGAAGGGCATGAGGGATTAGTGGGCTGATGAATGTAAAGACCTTAGACTCAGCCACTAAGCATCAAATGCCTGAGATGGGCCAGGAAGCTCCTGGTCAGGAAAGCACCTGGAGCAGATGCCCAAGGCCCCCAGACCTTTTCAGACCCTGCCACCAGATGGTGTTAGAGCAGCAGGCTTTGTTGCCTAGAGTGGACAGTTTTAGGAAATGAGTCAAAACTATTCAAGGCCCCAAATACAGTGGCTCGCAGGCCGAGAAGTTGGTGGTGGACATTTTCCCAGGAGGTAGGTTGTTGTGTGGCCCAGACACTGGCCATGGGTCCCTTACAGAGGAAGGGGACATGACTTGCCTCCCTCCTCGGTCCCGGGAAGAGGCAGGGCTGGAGGGGGATAGAGCGGTGGGATGTGCACCAGTGGGGGCGGAGGCAGCTCCCACCCAGGCTGTGAGCCTCAGGGGCAGGTCTAAGCACATGGGGCTGAGCCCCGGGAGGCCACCAGACACAGACATCACTTGTGGGGCTCAGGGGCTGAGCCAGTGTAGGAGAAAGCACTGACTCCTCCATGGGGCTGGAATCAGGAAGATCTCTGTGCTCCCTGAGGAAACCCCAGGTGGGGTGCAGGGGCACCCCCTCTTTATTAGTCTTGTGGGCTCTGATGTCCTTTCAGATGGAGGTGGTGGGAGCAAGAGACTATCTAGGGACATACATTTACTGATTTAACTTGTCTTTTTTTTCTTCATTTACTGTTCATATGAAATAATCTCATTTCTTTTTGGACATTTTTTGTTCTCTGGTGATAAATGTGTAATTTTCTTCGCTCACCCTTATCTCATGCTTAATGACATTTCTTTGGATGTGTGAAAAATCCCCCAGCCTGGCAATATTTATTATAGATGCACATTGACATTGTACTTTCATTGTAACGGGCTCAAGGCTCATATGAAAACAACTTTTTAGATTGAGGTTACACTGGTCTCTGTCGCTGCTGTACACTGGCAGTGTGGACCCACATCTGGTGGTGTCTCCCCAACACACACCAGGACTCCTGGAGCCCAGGTGATCCCTCTAGGCTCTTAGCCCCTGTCCCCCACCCCTGCACACGCCCCCCTCGGCCCCCCCTCACGCGCTCCCCCCACCGCCCGCTGGCCTGGGCTCCCTTCTCAGCCTCTAGGGTTGGTTAGTTCCCACGTTGGCCTTATTGGCCCTTTGTTAGATTTCTGTCGATTCCACGTATTAGTGGCACCACCTGGTAACTGTCTTCCTCCTTCTGACTTCCCTCGCTGAGCCGACTGGCTCCAGCCCACCCGCGCTGCCGCAGGTGGACTCAGGTGGACTGAGTCGCCTCCTCTGAGCACCCGGCCGGGTCGTCCTCACTGTGGCAGACACCGCCCTCCCTCCCTACCCGCGCATCAGTGTGGGCAGTAGGTTGTGTGCACAGCCTGGCGATATCCACAGCGTGCAGTGACCAGGCTGCAGGTTCCTGTGATGGTGCCCCCGTGGATTCAGGGGGGCATGTGAGGGGCCTCCCTGTGGGCTTGCTGGGGGCATGGCCCCTGAGGAGAAGTGACGCCAACCCTTTGTCCCCTGGCGGTTGGCCATCTGCGTCTTTTTCTGACAAGCGCCTTGGACCATCCGCCCATTTTCTGGCCGATCCTGTGTTTCTCTGTGAGCGGCGGGAGACCTTCGCAGCCCCGCCATGCCAGCCCTCAGGTGTACGTGTGCGAGCAGCTTCTCCCCCTCAGGGGGCGTCTCTTGTTCAGGGACCCTGTCTACCCTGCGCAGAAGCTTTTCAGCTCGATGTATTTCCTATTTCTTATATTCTCTGTTGTTTTGCTTGCTGTTGCCAGAGCTCGTGTTTTGAGATGTGGAAATGAGCTCGCGGAAGGAATTAGTAAGAGTCCAAGGGGCTCCTGCTCCCAGGGAGTTTTATTCACAGAAAGTCAGGAAAATGCGCTGCCACGAGGGGGCGCTCCTGTAACACGGTGGGCAGTAAAGCAAGAGCTCTTGGTAAGGAGGGTCCCGCACAGGATGAGTTAGCCCGCGGCGGAGGGAATGGTCAGTATCAAACAGAAACAGCAAGGGCCAGTGTGGGGAAAAGGATCCTCGGACACTGTGGGGGGAGGTAGACTGGTCCCGACCCTCCGACATAGCGTGGCGTTTCCTCAAAACGAAAGACATATCTACGTCAGGCGCCGGCAGCTCACACTCAGGGTTCTCCCCAGGACCAGGAAATCAAGTTCAGAGGGTGCCCTGGGGTCCTGTGTCCCCGGCAGAGTGTTTGCAGCAGCCAAGTGACCTGACACCTACTGGCCACCGCTGAGTAGACTAGGAAGCTGTGGGACGCTGAGTAGACTAGGAAGCTGTGGGAGAGGCAGTAATGGAGTAAAAGATCTCAGAGAGAGCTGAGCCCCTGCTGTTTCCTTCAGCATGGACAGACAAGAGGGGATTAGGGTCAGTGAGGTAAGTCGGAGGGAGAAAGACAAATACCAGATGGTTAACTCGTATGGGATTATAAAGGTACAAAACAGAACAGACAGAGTAAACCAGGAATGTGGGTGCACAAGTGAGGCCAGTGGGGGTGGGGGGCGGGAAATGAGGGTGATGGGGGTGTGTACAGAGTGGGGCGTATGGTGTGGTGAAGGCGTCTGGCTCTTGTGGGGTGCTGTGGTGACGACACTGAGAAGGAGGGAAGCTGCTGCCACATCACATGCTGTGCTGTAACCAGTGTAACTTCAGTGAGGTGACAAAGAAGTGTCTGCTCCTTGAGGCTCTGGTCCCTGGCCCACACCGTCCTCAGAGGGGTCAGTTATCATAGAGTCTGTCTTGGCCTTCGGCTTGCTACATCACCCTGGACTGTGTTGTGTCAGCACTAGTGTGTCCCGGAATGTGACATGTTGGAACATGTGAGAACTTGTGCTTGTCAGGGTTAGTGAGGACAGGACTGGACTTTGGGATGTGCTCTCTGGGGGTTCAGGGTCTTCCAGTGGTCAGCCCCCTAAGGGCAGGGTCGGGGGTGTGGCCTGGAGGCACCTCTTGCATTTCCCAGAGCTGTGTGTGGCCCTGGGTCCACTCACTCAGGGGACTGAGTGAGACCTCTTCCCCCTTGGGGCTCACTCAGTCACTGCAGCAGATG
>NW_004567141.1:5986441-5987717 GCF_000260355.1 Condylura cristata
GGACAGTGCTGTCAGTGACTCCTGCTGCGTGGGCCGTGGCTGGGGCTGTCTGGACAGTGGTTCTCTGCTTGCAGCACTGACACCTTGACCTCTTAGAGCAAGTCATTCTAATTCATGACAGCGAAATCAACTCTGATGAGGATGCCAACCTCACTTGTCGTTACTCTCATCCTTATCTCCCAAGGGGGCTGAAGTGAGGGTCCCCCCCAACCCTCAAACCTCACTCATGGGCAACTTCACCACACCTCTCCTCCCTCACCCAGTTCTGTAACTCTGGCATAAGGAACACATGATCATTTCACAGGCTGGCTGCAGCCCCACTGGGGCAGGAGGTCTCAGGAAACCATCTTGGGAGAGAATCTGGAAGAAAGTGTGTGAGAGAGGGGAGTTTTCTGAGCAGCAGTTGGGAGTTCAGGGCTCCTATATGGATCATGGGGTGGGTGGTGCAATTTGCTGGGGCCTCTCCACAGGGGCCCTTAGTGAGGAGGGACGGGGGGCTCAGATGCCACGGGGAAACGGCTGGGGAGGTAAGACAGCCAGACTGAGGGCTGCGGGTCTGGGCACCCAGGAGCACCACTCCGCATCTGGCTGCCTAGAAGTCAGCGAGACAAGTAAGTCAGACACCACGTTAGCACTAATCCAGACAGGGTTTGGATGACAAATTAAATGAAAGAAATTAGATTACAGAGCACAAAAATGACCAGCAATTGCGATGGACGCCCCCTAATAATGAGGGGCCGGCTCACCAGAAGAGATGACCATCCTGAGTGTGCGTGTAGATAATGCCGAGCTTCAAGCACGCGCAGCAGAAGTGGATCAAACTGAAAGAGCAAGCAGCCAATGTCTTCACTGTAGTTCAAGTTTCTACACTCCTTTTCCAGCATTAGAACGGGTAGAAGAAAATCGGCGAGAACGTGTAATAGAGCACCCCACAACCGGGTTGGCCTCATTGACCTGAGAACATTCCCCCAGCAACCGCAGACCACACACTTCAAATGCACAATAAAAGAAGTGCAATTATTTTGTCTTATTATGCTGAAATAAGATGAAAACCTAGCACAGAAAGAGAAGAATAACATCTCAGATCCTCAGAAATTAGAATGAAGTTTGTAAATATCATATTGCTCAATGTGCAAGTTAGACAACAACTTAACTGAATGGGATGAAAATAGAGTCACTAAAGATGTGTCATCAAGCTATGTGGTGTTTGTAAGCCAACTGTAGGCTGTAATATCTGTATTAGAAAAGGGTAAATATATCATGAATAATTTTTTTT
>NW_004567141.1:5989192-5990333 GCF_000260355.1 Condylura cristata
GCTGGCAGCTCTCCAGGCCAAAGTGTGGCTGAGGCTGTGGCCAGCTGCAAGGCAGAAGGGGAGACAGGACAGCAGGGGGTGTGAGGCAAAGGGGAAGTTGAGAGGGTTCTGAGAATACTTAAGGGCCACAGGAAACAAGTGTGTAAGAGGGGGCCCGGAACAGTCCAGAGAAAGAGGAGGTACTTAAGAACAGCTTCCCACAGAGAGGGAGAAATGTCTCACAGGCAGGGAGGAAAGTTTCATTGATGTTGCTTTGAACACGGGGATGCAGAGAGCTTTTTCAATTGGTGTTTTCTTATTCTTTGGATGAAAGGGCCCTAACTCAGACACCAGGCTTCAATGTCTTCAGAAAGGGCAGGGGAGGAAGTCGGGATGGCATGACTACTCAAGATCCGTTCAATGCTTGGTGGTGGCACTTGAAAGCTTCCCTTTCTGCTGCCAATTTTCCCTGAAAAAGGGAGACTCTGTCATTTGTCAAAAGTAACGAGGTGGGATGGTGTTTTATTTACTCGGCCCCCGTAACGATGCTATGGATGGCGGCTCAACACAGAAATTGATTTTCTCTCAGTGGTGGGGGTTGGGAGTCAGAGCTGGTGGCCAGTAACGGCCATATCTGGTGGTAATAACTTCTTGGATTTGGAATCTCTTCCCCTGTGTTCCCTGTGGGTGGTAAGAGATATGAGATCGGAAAGCGAGAGCAAGAACAACAAAAAGAAGAGAGGAGGACTGTTTCCTGGCTGTAACCCCATCTCCAGAGTGGGGACAGGGCAGGTATTAGTGCTGGGATGTCACCTGGTGAGTGCTGGGGCAGAGGGGCAGGGGAGGGCGCTGGCAGCTCTCCAGGGCAAAGTGTGGCTGAGGCTGTGGCAGCTGCAAGGCGGAAGGGGAGACAGGACAGCAGGGGGTGTGAGGCAAAGGGACCTCATGGACCTCATGAGGTCCAAGGCTCCGTCTGGAAGTGCCACCCTACGGGCAGTAGGAGCTTCCACGGGACCCGGGGGGCACAGAGTTGGCCCTTGGTGCAGAGCGTGGTTGCTCTGATGTGGAGCAGTGGGCAGGGCGATGGCAGGTGTCTGGAGTCACTGCCGGTGTTCAGTCCTGGTTCTGGTTCTGCCAGTAGGCTTGAACTTGGTTTTCCAGG
>NW_004567141.1:6017320-6018457 GCF_000260355.1 Condylura cristata
AGCTGCTCCTGGGCAGGAAATTCCTTTGACTGAAGACAAAAGGCAAGCTCCTGGAGAGATAAGACCCCGGAGCATTAAGACTCCTGGAAAACTTCTTTGGTCTTTTGACAAAAAGCGATTCTTAAGATAACTCTCAGGGATAAGGAAGGACCCATGGGCAATTTCCTAACATTATCAACACAGGTTTTGCTTAATGCACAACTATGTAACTTCTTCTTAATTTACTCTTCTCCTAAAACTATCACTAACTACTCTCTGCTAGTCTTATTTAACCTCTTCCTAAACAAACACTAGCTACTCTTTGCTAACCTTAAATTAGCCATTAGCTTCTCTTTAGGCTATCACTGACGACTATGCTAACACAATTTATTCCTTCCCTAGGACTCTTAAATCCTTTGCTAACAGCTCATCCTTTCCCAGACACTGATCCTTTAAAGTCACAGTTAAACATCCCTATACATGAAAGTTATCGCAAAGATGTATAGTATAGTGTGCCATAAAGTAGAAGGAAAAAGATGCATTGTTCCCCTCTTCCTTTGAAACTTTTATGTCGGTTTCTTATTAACTTACCTAAGGCATTATTGTAACTAAATCTTGCTAAACAGTATAAATAAAGACTGCAAAAAGATGAGCAGGAAGATTTGCACCCAACTCCAACTCCCGTGTCTTCCTCACTCCCTCTCCCCTTCTTGGAATCTCTGCACGCCGACGCCTTCCCATCTTAGGGTCCTGACTGTCCTGCCTCCAGACACCTCAAAAGTTGGAGCTGGTCTCCGACAAGGGAGCATGTTGGGGGTATGTGGGATCTGGGCCTTTCCCCAGACTTCTGTTAGCACCATCTCCCACCCCAAAAAAGAGACTGGTTGGGGCACAGTCAACTTGATACATCTTTTATTTTTGATTTATTTATTTATGTATACAAGAGCTGGGTTGTAGGCCAGCAGTGTGGGCAGTGAGATGGGGAGACACAGAATGGGGAGCTGAACTGGCAGACTGACTGGAATACACTGCTGAGGGGAGCACGGGACAGACAGGAGAGGTCTGCTGTGCCTTGTGGCTCAGCTCCCTGGCCGGGGATCGAACTCTAGCTGCAGTGACTGCCTACAGCTTCATAGTGCTGTAACTTGACCCTTTCAG
>NW_004567141.1:6020570-6021425 GCF_000260355.1 Condylura cristata
GTCCCTTGGGGACCCATCCCTTGGGGGCCACAGGAGGCGTGTCAGGGCAGTGCTTCCTGCGGCTCCCTCTGCGTCTCCCCGACAGCTGTTGCAGGGACCCTCTGTCTTGCATTTCCAGGCTACTAGTGAATAACTCATGGAAGAAAATGGCATCTGAATACGTCCACAATGAAGGCAGGCCCAGGCCTCAGGCCAGACTGAAGATGCAACATGCTTCTGCCCGCCCCCGCACTGCCAGCAGAACAGGTGGATCCACTGAAAGACACTGCGGAGGGGAGCAGCGGGCGAGGCAGGTGAGGGCTGGTAGCCCTTTGGGTCAGCACGCTCTGGAGCAGGGAACTCACTCCCTAGTGGCTGGTGATAGCTTGATGGTGCTGAGACTTTAACCCCTGACCCACAGGAGGCTCCTGATATAACAGGTTTAAACTAAATACTAGCAACCCAATGTAGCAGTTTCAGAAAAGGTAACCCATAACTTGTGTTGGGATGAAGGTTGTTTTTCCTCGGATAAATCTATTCATCACTCCGCCACTTCATCAGATTGGGACAAGACCCACATGATTATTTCAAGAGATCCTGACAAAGAATTCAATAAAATTCATCTTTCATTTATGATAAAGCCTCATAGAAACCAGGAATTAAGGATGCACTATAGTGGGAGTGTCAGTGCAGGTGGGCAGCTATTTGTGGTTTATTGAAAGGAATCAGCCTGCTCGCTGGCCTCTACCTCTCCCTGCTGGTCACATGAAGACATGACAGGCAAGGCTCACTGCCCTTTGACCTCAGCCTCAGATAGAAGAACCCCTGTTCTGACCCTGACTTCTCACCGTGGTGGATCCTGAGTTCTGTAACAGT
>NW_004567141.1:6025309-6028643 GCF_000260355.1 Condylura cristata
CAAAGAAACCAGTGAGGGGGAGACAATGGACTATGGTGCACGACAGTGGGTGCTTAGGTGCTGGGGGGCGGGCAGTGACCATATCTGAGGGGAGACAGCCTGGACTGTCAGAATAGTGACAAGGATGTGATCCAATGGCAATTCATGAAAACAAAACAAATAAAAACAACAACAGCACAATAATGCTTGTAAGGAAGTGGCACAAAACAGCTTCTTAGTCAAGGTAGCAAATGAAATAGCAGAATGTTTTATAAAATAAAAAAAATAAAAGCAGAGGGTATGATTGTGTTTGTCAAAAATTAGTTGGACTGTGGTTATGAGAAACACCTTCAGTGAGAGAGGCCTGTACAGAATGGAAGTTTAATTTTTGCTCAATCAAAACAAGCCAAACCCAGGTATTGTCTCTCCACATATTGGAATATTGCGGAACCACGAAAAGGGATGAAGCGCTGACACAAGCAAAACAGATAGAACCTTAAAGGTGAAAGAGCTCGTCCCCAAGCCGGACACCGTCTGGTTCCGTTACTGAGCTCCCAGCACAGGGAGCCCGGTGTAGAGAGGCAGAGTAGATGGTTGTTGTTAGGACTAGGGATGTTGGTGGGGGAAGGCTCATGAGTGACAGGTGACAGGTGCAAAATAACTTTGCAGGTGATGAGAAGTAGTAATGTGTGACGCACTGTCTGCCAACAGAAAGACGCCACGATATATCTTCTTCTGGATCCTTTATTCTTCTCCCTCGCACACGCGCCCACCTCTTGCTTGCTTCTCCCTCCCCACCTGCTTGCTTCCTAAGGGGAAGCGCATTGCTAAATAGCATTCATTGACCAATCAGAGCACTGCTCACGTATACATTGGCCAATCAGAACACTGCTCACGTGTACGACAACCATATTTGGGCAGGACACACACGAGCATACATTGATCACGCGGAAGCATATCCAATAAGATTTAACTTCCTTATACAGGCGGGTGTTGGCGTATTTTGTTTTTCACTGGCTAAAGGCCAGGCATCATGCTGAATCATGGAGCTAGGGTCCCGGGCACCCCGACAGCTCCCCCTTTGTTTTATTATAAATGGCAAGGGACCGTGCCTGTCTTAGGTTGAGCGGTCTAACCACAGTCTTACCCGTCATCAACAACTGTAGAGCATGCTACGGCGTCTGTCTTAGGTTGATCTGTGGCTGCCATCTACATTACCCATCTTTGACTACCGGTCCAGCATTGTGAGCCATATACCAGGGAGCCGCCCGCCTCCATGGCAGCAAAAGCCTGATGGACCAACGCACGATTGTGTGACATTTGATGTTACAAATTGTAAAGGCAGCGAATACAGAGCACACTAATCAGGAAGAGTACAATGCCTAAAGCTATGAACCCAAACCAAGTCTTTCCAAAGTCAAGAAAGGATTGTATGAATACAGACTGTTGGTTGGCAGTTAAAGGGGTGACACGCGTAACATTGAGTTGCAAAATCTGAGTTCGCAAGTCTCTGGTGAGGTTTTGAAATCGGGAGGACCATGGACCCGTTAACATCGCGGAAATTTGTCTAGACATATTGGCTGCAATAGTATAATTGGAATATTGACCCGCAGTGACGCAAAATCCTTGGTGGGCGAGGATACAGCCAGTCATCATGACTTGAGCCACAATGTCCATCTGTACCTGGAGTAAATCCATACGCTGATTTAGTAGCATCAGCCCCGTATGGATATGTTCATTAATTTGAGACTGGGTGTCCAAAGCCTGTGCCGTGAGTGCAGTCATATTGTTGAGTGTGGCGGCACAGGAAACGTCGCATTTTCAAAGGTGGCAAACTTGGTATAGTGTCCGGAAGGGGAAACGGCCAGGCCCGGATGATGGCCCATAAGGTGACCTCAGTTGGCGTCCTCGGGAGGGGCAGAGTTGTCGTCCAGGGCAGGAGCGTCAGGAGAAGGAGGAGTGGAGTCATACTTCTGTGTTCCTGCAGGTGCTGCAGCGGTACGGATCAGACGTTCGGGTACCCACACCGGGCCACTCTGGTCCTGCGGGAAAACACAAACCGATCCCCGGACCCAGTGTAGAACGGGGTCCGGGCCTCGCCATATACCTGTCAAGATGTCTTTCCATAATACAAAGTGCTCTGGAAGCGGGCCTGGAGAGTAATGACGCTCAGCCGCTGACCGGCCGCTGTTATCTAATGTTAGAAAATTTAAAATAAAGAGGGCAAGATTAATTTTCTATTGGGGGGTTCTATAGAATACCCCAATTCCCCCATTTTGTTTTTGTAAACAAGTTTTTAGGGTAAGGTGAGCTCATTCCACGATACCCTGACCTTGGGGGTTATATGCAATCCCAGTAACCAATTGAATTCCAAAGACATGGGCAAAGGTTTGAAAGCCCTTGGACGTATATGCAGGGCCATTATCAGTTTTGATCAGTTTTGGGGGTCCCCAGCAGGCAAAGGTGTGGGGGCAATGTTGAATCACATGAATAACCTTTTCACCTGTATGTGGAGTGGCCATAATGACTACAGAGAAGGTATCGATCGAAACATGTACATATTTAAGGTTTCCGAATTCTGGGATGTGGGTGACATCCATTTGCCACACGTGGTGGGGTAACAATCCTCGGGGGTTTACTCCTAGTGACGGAACAGGGATAAGAGGTGCACAATGTTGGCAGGCCTTGACTATTTTTCGAGCTATGATTTTGGGTATTTGAAAGCGTCTGCTTAGGGTGGTCGAATTGACATGGAATTTATCATGAAAAGCCTGGGCCTGTTCTTGGTTAGAAAGGATGAGTGTAGAACGGGTGGCAAGGTCTGCCAAGGTGTTGCCCTCTGTCAATGGTCCAGGAGCTCTAATGTGTCCAATGAAAAAGGGATGGTGACGCTGTAATATCAAATTTTGCAATGTAACAAAATAGGGTGCCACCGTAGAACCTGGGGAAATAAAGGGTACAATCTCCAAAACTGATACCGAATTGCCAAGGTATAAACTATCAGTAAGCAGATTAAAGGAACTTTTTTCCATCAACTTGAAAGCCAGAATTACTGCAGATAGCCCGGTGACCTGTGCAGATGAGGCCTGTACAGCAGTGGTGTATGTTTTTCCACCTACTACCACAGAGCCAATCCCATTTTTTGATCCATCGGTAAAAACCGTTTTACAGTTAGTTATAGGAGCGCTCCTAGTTACTTTTGGAAATATGACTGAATTGTTTTTACAGAATTGAATCCAGGGGTATTTTGGATAGTGGTTATCAAAAATGGCGTCTGTGGTACAATATACAATGGCCCAACAGGAATCATTATTGACAAGCCAGCGTGATTGCTCGCTGGTATAAGGGGTGATAA
>NW_004567141.1:6028750-6031839 GCF_000260355.1 Condylura cristata
ACGGAGAACTAGCTAAATGGATGCTCTGTAATGGGCCCCCCTGTCAAATGACCCCCAAAGGACTGTGGCTTTCCGGGAGAATGATAAGTTGTAACGGCTGGGAAGGATCACAACGATCTGTCTGACACGATTGTAAGCGCTGTTGTATCAGAGCAATGGCATGTCGGGCTTCGGGCGTCAGACTTCTTTTAGAGTTTAAATCTGGGTCTCCTTTGAGGATATCAAACAAAGGTTTTAGTTCTCCTGTGGAGAGTTTTAGATAGGTTCTGATCCAGTTTATGTCTCCCAGTAATTTTTGGAAATCGTTAGAGGTCTGTAAATGATCTACCCTAAGAGAGATTTTATATATATATATATATATATATATATTTTTTTTTTTAATACAAAGTTTATTTTTACATCATTTTGCACATTTTTTTTTTCCCACCTCGATTGTAATCCCCGCGGGTTTCCCATCACCAAATCACCCTGTGCCACCACCATAGTCCTGTGCATTTCCCTCCCTTCCCCCTAAGAGAGATTTTTAAAGGTTGAACTGTGGTAGCAGTCAGCCGTGTGCCCAGGTATTCCTGTACATTCCCTGTCTGCATTTTGTCAGGGGCTATATTTAGTCCCCAGAGTTGTAGGGCCTTGACCATGAAGGTCAAGGCCTCATCCAACAAGTCTTTATTAGAATGGCATAAAAGAATATCATCCATATAGTGGTAGATTTTTAAATTTGGATATTTTTTTCTAGTAGTGGACAGGCTTTGTCCCCATACATTTGACATAACATTGGGCTATTTGTCATGCCTTGCGGCAGTACTGTCCATTCAAATCTTTGATCAGGTTGAGAGTGATTGATAGCTGGTAGTGTGAAGGCAAACCTCCAGCAATCCCCTTTATGTAATGGTATGCAGAAATCAATCCTTTACATCTACAATGACTGTGGGCCAATCTCTGGGTAGGGCTGACACTAAGGGTAGGCCGCACGAATAGGGCCCATTGTGAACATCTGACGATTAACAGCTCTTAGATCCTGCAACAGTCTCCACTTTCCAGATTTTTTCTTAATGACAAATATGGGCGTGTTCCAAGGAGAGGTGGAATATTGCAGGTGTTCTGCATTAGCTTGTTCCTTTACTAGGATATGAGCAGCCTCCAATTTTTCTTTTGTTAAGGGCCACTGTGGAATCCAGCGAGGTACATCATCTTTCCAAGAAATAGGAATTGTATGATCCACAGTGGCCCCTAGGAAAACCCAGACCTTTGTGGTCATTTTTTGGAGCCGGCATTGGCAGAGGCTGAAGGAGGCCTTGCTGGGACTTACCCAGTCCACACCCATCTAGGTATCCCATCTTTTTCATCATTCCTTTAACGGGGGATCCCTGATATATCTCATCAGTAGTTAACTTGACCTTCATCTGTTGTAGAACATCTCGGCCCCATAAAGAAATGGGCACCTCACAAATATATGGCTGGAAAACTCCTGAATGACCTTCTCTGTCTTTCCACTGTAGGGACGCTGCGGTCTGATTGGGACTGGAGGCTATGCCCAGTCCTTGGAGCGTTTGATTGGCCTTGACAAGCGGCCAACCCTTTGGCCAATCTATGGAGGCAATGATGCTCTTATCAGCCCCTGTGTCTAACAATCCTTGGAACTCCATTCCTCATATGGTAAGTTTTAATAGGGGTCGATCCCCAAGGCCCATTGTAAAGCAGGCCAAAATGGCCCCAGTGGAACCAAATCCCGCATTCCCTCTGTGCATCCCCTTGCTCTTCCAGGCCAAATGTGCACTTGGTTAAATGAGCATTTGAGCAATGCGGTCCCCTGGGGAAATGACCGTAATACCCTTAGGGGAAGATATCAGTATCTTTATCAGTGAAGTCAGAATCTATGACTCCAGGATGGACAACGAGACCCCGCAGGGTAGTGGAGCTTCTTCCCAACAATAATCCCACTGCATCTTTTGGTATGATCCCATCCCAATCTGACTCTATAGCTTGTACTCCCGAGTCAGAAGTTAAGACCAATCTGGTGGTGGCACAGATGTCCAATCCTGCACTTCCTGCCATGGCCCTTCGTATTTGTTCTCCCCCCCCGGGGTCGGTGGGTGCCATGTTCGCAGCACCTGTTGGACCACCCCGTACATTTGTCCCGGGCCCCGGGGCCGGCCCGTCGTCCCGTTTTTTGACACCCTAGGGTTGGGACCTAAATAATGTCCTTCCTTGTCCTGTACTGACTGGCATACGCTGGACCAATGATTGCCCTTTTTGCATTGAGGACAGAGCCCTGGTTTTTTCTCCACTTCGACCCTTGTGTTAGGACACTGGTTTTTCCTGTGACCAGCCTGGCCACAGAAGAAACATGCTCCCGAGCGGTTTAGTGGTTGAGACATTGTTCCCAGACTGTGCATTATAGCATTACAGCCAAAACCTGTCCCTGTACAACAGAGTCATTGATATCTCTGCAGACTCTTAGGTAGGTGGGTAGATCTTTTCCTTTCCAGGGGCGAATAGCGTCTTTGCACCATTTATTGGCTTGTTCATATGCTAACTGTTTGACCAAGGGCATGGCCTGTTCAGAATCCCCGAAAATTCGAGATGTCTGTATCAACCGGTCCACAAATTCTGAATAGGGCTCATTTGGTCCCTGTATTACTTTTGATAACTGGCCCTGTAGGTCTCCAGCGCCTTGTAAGGTCTTCCAGGCCTTAACAGCCACACCTGCAATTTGCCATTTGCAATTTACAGCAGGAGGGTACCTGATTTGTGCCTGAATATCGTCAAAATTACCACGTCCCATCATCATGTCCAGATTACACCCAGGGTTGCCTGCAGCTGCATTTCTCCTAGCGGTATCTAAACGAAGCTCCTGCCAACTGGTTTTCCACATCAAGTATTGGCCACCCGAGAGGGTGGCTCTGGCCACATTTTCCCAATCACGAGAGGCCAAATTAAGTCCTCCTACTGACTCACCATTGAGATTGTGAACGCAGCCTGTGGGCCATAGGCGCATACTGCCTCCTTTAATTGTTTAATTTAAAATCTAGAGGCTGGTGATACCTTTCCTGAGTTTGTGGATCCTCAACCACAGGGAAGTAAGAACC
>NW_004567141.1:6032709-6033231 GCF_000260355.1 Condylura cristata
CTGGGCACCCCGACAGTAATGTTGACTCTTTTCATGGTGGCTTGAATCTTTTCATGGCGGCACACATTTATGAATATGTGAAAACCAGTACATTATATGGTGTGAATTCTTTTTTTTTTTTTAAAAAGATATATTTATTTATGCATACCGAACTGGGGTGCAGGCCAGAAGTGCAGGGGTGGTAGAGGATTCACCAGAGACCAAGTGGGGAGCAGATTAGGCAGGCTGAAGAAGTACACTGCTGAGGAGAACTGCAGGCAGGTCAGCAGAGTTCTGCTGTACCTGTGGGTCACCTCAGAGTGGGATGGAACTCATGCTGAAGTGGCTTTAGCTCCTCATTACTGTGCTTTAACCCCCTGCACCACCAGGGCGGGCCCATGGTGTGAATCCTAGGTCAGCAAAGGCTGTATTGGAAATATCCAATAAGCAGAATTGCTTTGAGGCCAGATTGAGCTGGGTTGAATCTTTGCTCCATTATTAATCAGCCTTGGAACTTCAGAGCGCCCTTTGCTACTCTAAGCC
>NW_004567141.1:6060019-6061130 GCF_000260355.1 Condylura cristata
GCACTGCTCACGTGTACATTGGCCAATCAGAGCACTGCTCATGTGTACAACAACCATATTTGGGCAGGACACACAACCAGCATACATTGATCACGGGGAAGCATTACCTTCCTTATACAGGCGGGTTTGGCTGCTGAATCATGGGGCTGGGTTCCCGGGCACCCTGACAGCTCCCCGTTTGTTTAATTTTAAATGTCAAGGGACCGTGTCTGTCTTAGGTTGAGCTGTGGCTTCTTTCTCCTAGCGGTATTTAAACAAAGCTCCTGCCAACTGGTTTTCCACATCAAGTATTGACCACCCGAGAGGGTGGCTCTGGCCACATTTTCCCAATCACGAGGGGCCAAATTAAGTCCTCCTATTGACTCAACCATTGAAATTGTAAACACAGCCTGTGGGCCATAGGCGCAAACTGCCTCCTTTAATTGTTTAACTAATTTAAAATCTAGAGGCTGGTGATACCTTTCCTGAGTTTGTGGATCCTCAACCACAGGGAAGTTAGAACCCCCTTTTTGTTTTTGTACTATCAGTTCTATTTGACTGTTTCTCGCGTGTCCCTTAGTTCTTACTGAAATTGGACTGCCTTCCGCGTGCCCCCGGCTTTTGCCGAAACTGGACCGCCTTCCGCGTGCCCCCGGCTATTGCAGAAACTGGGCCGCTTTCCGCGTGCCCCTGGCTTTTGCTGAAACTGGACTGCCTTCCGTGTCGTTTCCCGGGCTTTTGCCGAAACTGGCTTTTGCTGAAACTGGCTCTAAAGGTCCCTGGTTCGTTCCCGGGTTTCGGCACCACTTGTGGCGCACTCTCTGCCAACAGAGAGATGCCACGATATATCTTCTTCTGGACCCTTTATTCTTCTCCCTCACGCGCCTTTCTCTCGCTCTAGCTTTCCTCCTCTCTGCTGCCTCCCCCCTCCTTTGCTTCCTTCCCTGGCTCTAGCTTGCCTCCTCTCTGCTGCCCTCCCCTAAAGTCCATTATGGCAGTTGCTTAAATAGCATTCATTGACCAATCAGAGCACTGTTCACATGTACATTGGCCAATCAGCACACTGCTCACGTGTACATTGGCCAATCAGCGCACTGCTCACGTGTACATTGGCCAATCAGAGCACTGCTCA
>NW_004567141.1:6061890-6063925 GCF_000260355.1 Condylura cristata
TATTTTACACTCCGACAAGCATAATGAAGCCGCAACTGTTACAGGGCACCCCAATGTGAATTGGGTTGCCTGTCTGTGGCTTCTGCCATCCGCTGCAACAAGACAAAACATATAAAACTTTAATGAAAAGGGACTTTAATACAGTGAGTATACAATACAGAAGACAAAGAATGTAATGTCTAAATCAAACACCTGAAGCTACCCATGCCCTCGTGGGCAATATTCAGCCCAAAAGGGTTTGGCCCAAAGCAAGGCCTGAAATCCTGCCACAAGGCTAAAGCACCTTCTGGCCGGGACCCATGGAAAAGGGTCAGAAATGGCCAGACAAATCTGGGAGGAAAAGAGCAAAATCAAAAATCAAGATTAACACTGCCATTGTCACCTCCCTCCAGGTATCTCACCCACATCTGCCTTAACCAGTTTGGGGTCAGAAACAATCCCGGTTTCTTCATCACAGGCTTGCTGCTCATGTGGCTTCCTCAGGTCTCCCTCCTGTTTTCTATCCAGCTTCCTTCTCTTCTTCTCCTTGATTCCTTCACTTATCTAGTTTTACTCTGCTCAGCTCCACCCTCCTTCTAGGTGGGGCAGGGAACCTGGAACTTCCCCTTTTCCTGGGGACCACCCTGTTACACAACCACTTCAGCATGAGTTCGATCCCTAGCCTGGAGCTGACCCACATGGCGCAGCAGACCTCTCCTGACTCACCTGCGGCTCCCCTTCAGCAGTGTACTTTGTCAACCTGCCTGCTGTGCCCCCCACTTTGTCTCTGGTGAATCCTCTTACCACCCTTGCACCTCTGGCCTGTACCCCAGGTCTGTGTGCATAAAAAGAAGACAAGAGACATGCACACACATACTGACATGGCAGGTATATCGAAGTCACAGTAATCACACTGAACAGGAATTAACTGAGTCACCCCCAAAAGGCAGAGATTGTTACACTAGATTTTCTATTGCTTATGAACATTTTGAAGAAATGATTATATTTTTACTTATAAAATAAACTTTTTTTTTTTGGCTCTATGTCCTACTTATTCTTCATGCAGGCTCAGAGAAGCGGGGACGTGGCATGCACAGGCAGCTCGGGAGCACGGCTGTGACGCTGGACAAACTGGGACCTGTGGCCCGAGGAATGACGACTGAACCCCGGGGCCGTGCAGCAGAGAGCAAAGCAGTCAGGGCAATTTGGTTCTGTACTGTGTTTCCAGGCTGTACTCCCTCATGTTCTGGTATTTCTCTCCTGTTTGGCCTCCCCCAGGGCCTGCCCCTATCAGCCTGTCAAGGTCTAACTCCTTATTCCCCCTCTGAATGGAAACCCCAATATCTGTGGGGTCGTCCATCTTTCTGACTACGTCCTGCTAGGCAGGATGCAGAAAAGGGGTGATGTCCGTGACCCATTGCAGGGGATCGATCTAAGGACTCCCATAGATGTCATTAGGCAGGTGCATAGGTGATTCATCTGAAGGATCATCTGTCGTTTAACCACCTCTAACCTAGGAGAAAATTAGGGTTAGAATGCGTGGATCCCAAATTAAGTCTAATATAGCCATGGGCAGAGGCTTGGGGGGATTCTGTGCCAACTTCAATACATTTAAAAGACAAGAAAATGCAAAGCGTGGTATCTCACCACAATGGAATAAAATTTGAAATCAGTAACAGGGGAAATTGGAAAATCCCACAAATATGTGGAAATTAAGCAATGCATTGGCAAATGACTTGTAGTAGGTTGAAGAATAAGTCACAAAGAAACCAATGGAGCACAATGGACTATGGTGCACGACAGTGGGTGCTTAGGTGCTGGGGGGCGGGCAGTGACCATATCTGAGGGGAGACAGCCTGGACTGTCAGAATAGTGACAAGGATGTGATCCAATGGCAATTCATGAAAACAAAACAGACAAATAACAACAACAACAGCACAGTAATGCTTGCAAGCAAGGAAGTGGCACAAAACAGCTTCAGCTTTTAATTACTTTGTTACATTCTTAGTCAAGGTAACAAATGAAATAGCAGAAAGTTTTTTTTTTTATTTTACAA
>NW_004567141.1:6064620-6065960 GCF_000260355.1 Condylura cristata
CCACATCCTCGCCAACATTTGTTGTTGCTAGTTGTTTGAAGATGTGCCATTCTCACTGGGGTGAGGTGGTATCTCATTGTGGTTTGAATTTGCATCTCCCTTATTACGAGTGATGTTGAACATTTTTTCATATGCTTGTTGGCCATCTGAAATAGCAGAATGTTTTACAAAATAAAAAAATAAAAGCAGAAGGTATGATTGTGTTTGTCAAAAATTAGTTTGACTGTGGTTATCAGAAACACCTTCAGTGAGAGAGGCTTGTACAGAATGGAAGTTTAATTTTTGCTCAAACAAAACAAACCAAACCCAGGTATTGTCTCTTCACACTTTGGAATATTGCAGAACCATGAAAAGGAATGAAGTGTTGACACAAGCAAAACAGATAGAACCTTAAAGGTGATAGTGAAAGAAGCTTGTCCCCAAGCTGGACATCATCTGGTCCCCTTACTGAGCTCCCAGCACAGGGAGCCCGGTGTAGAGAGGCAGAGTAGACGGCTGTTGTTAGGAATAGGGATGGCAGTGGGGGAAGGGCTCATGAGCGACAGGTGACAGGTGCAAAATAACTGCAGGTGATGAGAAGTACTAATGTTGACTCTTTTCATGGTGGCACACATCTATGAATATGTGAAAACCAGTACATTATATGGTGTGAATTCTTTTTTTTTTTAAAAGATTTATTTATTTATGCATACCGAACTGGGGTGCAGGCCAGAAGTGCAGGGGCGGTAAGAGGATTCACCAGAGACCAAGGGGGGAGCAGATCAGGCAGGCTGAAGAAGTACACTGCTGAGGGGAAGCAGCGGGCGGGTCAGCAGAGGTCTGCTGTGCCTTGTGGGTCACCTCCGGAGTGGGATCGAACTCACGCTCAAGTGGCTTTAGCTCCTCAGTGCTGTGCTTTAACCCCCTGCGCCACCAGGGCGGGACCATGGTATGAATTCTAGGTCAGCGAAGGTTGTATTGGAAGTATCCATAAGCAGAATGGCTTTGAGGCCAGACTGAGCTGGGTTGAATCCTTGCTCCATTATTAATCAGCCTTGGACGTTCAGAGCGCCCTTTGCTCCTCTAAGCCGCTTGCTTATCTTTGAGTGGGTGTAACTGATCCAGGCCCTGACCCTCAAGGGCAGAAGCTCCCCACGGTGGGAGCAGCAGCAGCAGCAGCAGCAGCAGCAGCATGGGCTCTCATTCTGCTGCTCCACCACAGCTCCCTGGAGCCAGCAACCTTCCTTTCATATGTGCTGCCTTTTGTATGTAGGCTGAGGAAGGCACCAATTAGGTGTGAGCTGTGCGCTGATTGGCCCAGCTGTGCGATGAGTGGCCCAGTCAGTCACAGATGAAAATAT
>NW_004567141.1:6069685-6088930 GCF_000260355.1 Condylura cristata
TTCTTTGTTTCCACACAACAGTGTGCATATGATTCTGTGGGGGAGGTGGGGAGGTCTGTCCAGGCAAAGGACCCAACACTGAAAGAGCTGTTTGTTGCTGGGTTAGCGGGAGCACCAGTGGTGACCATCCTGCTGGCCAGTGCTGTTCAGTGTTCCCGGTGATGGGTGGTCATCATCACCTCTGGCCACCTCTGTGATAGATGACCGTGTTCTGCTCATGTCTGTCTTGTGGTGGACACTATCTGGAGGGCGCTGGCCGCCATTTGTGGCTGGAAGCTCTTTGTTTCCTTGTTTGTAATATAAACTCCAAGATTGTGGTTCCTTGAGCCCGAGGCATCCTGCAACTGTGTGCACGGGTGTGAGCCCACAGACAATGACCCGTCCTCTCTCAGCTCTGTCTTTGACTGGCCATCTCCCCCTATGTGTAAAGGTAAGGTATTGCTGCGGCCCTTGGTTCTGGCTTTTGTGTTTTTTGGAGCCTTCGGCATCTCTGCTCTCTAGAGCCGGGGCGGGCATTCTGGCCTAACCACCTGCTTCCTCCCGACTGCCCCTGTGGCATAATGATCATCCCTAGTCAGCCAGGTGATGGGGGATTAAAGGCATAACACCTCCTTGGTGTTCAGCCTGGGCCCTGGCCATTAATCTCCAACTAAACATCAAATGTCTGAGATGGGCCAGAAGCACCTGTTCAGGGGAGACTCTGGAGCAGATGCCCGAGGCCCCCAGACTTATTCAGACCCTGCAAATAAATGGTGTTAGAACAGCAGGCTTCGATGCTTACATAAGGTCAAAACTATTCAAGGCCCCAAATATAGTGTCTCGCTGGCTGAGAAGTTGGTGGTGGACATTTTCCTAGGAGGTGGGTTGCTGTGTGGCCCAGACACTGACCATGGGTCCCTTACAGAGGAAGGGGACATGACTTGCCTCCCTCCTCGGTCCCGGGAAGAGGCAAGGCTGGAGGGGGATAGAGTGGTGGGATGTGAACCAGTGGGGGCGGAGGCAGCTCCCACCCAGGCTGTGAGCCTCAGGGGCAGGTCTAAGCACATGGGGCTGAGCCCCCGAGGTCACCTGGGGGGCCGGGGGAGGCTCTTCCTTCCTCCTCATGGGAGGTTTTGAGGAATTCGTACCAGATGCCGACATCATCTGTGGGGTCCCGTGAGAGTCAGCTGGGGAGACAGCACCCGTTTTTGTGGAGCCGGCCTTTCTGTGATGATCGTGGAGGCAAGATGAGGACTCGCTCTTTGTGGGCCTTGGGGCTCTGCCTCAGTATCAGACTGTCTGGTCTCTGCTGCCCTTTCTGATGGAGGCGGTAGGACTAGATCATAACCCCAAGAGACACATTTATTCTGTTAACACCGTAGTCTTTCCTTCTTGTTTTTTTGATATGGGATAATCTCATTTCTTGGTTGTGGCTTATTTTTTCCTTCCCTCTGGCCATAAATATATACATACTTTTCTTTGCTTACCCATTTTCCTAGGATAATGCCACTCCTTTCTGAGGTGTGAAAAATTCACTGTGTTAATACCATGTATGTTATAGATAGACATTTACATTGTTCTATCATATGATGAATTTCAGTGGCTCATTTTTGAAGTGGAGCAATGAGTTGGCAGAAGGACTGAGAATCTATGCCCAGGTGCTCCCATTCCCAGGGAGTTTTAGTTAAAGACAACCAGGAAAGGCCCTCCCTGGTGGCGCAGCGGGTTAAAGCACAGCACTGAGAATCTAAAGCCGCTTCCGCATGAGTTCGATCCCCGCCTGTCCCAGAGGTGACCACATGGCGTGGCAGACCTCTCCTGACCCGCCCGCTGCTCCCCTCAGCAGTGTACTTCGTCGATCTGCCTGTTCTGCTCATCACTCTGTCTCTGGTGAAGCCTCTCACCGCCCTTGAGCCTCTGGCCTGTACCCCAGTTCTGAATGCAAAAATAAATAAATCTTAAACAAAACAAAACAAAGACAACCAGGAAAAGGTGATGCCACTAGAGGGCGCTCCTGACAGCCTGGTGGGTGGCAGTGTGGCGCATTCATGAGGAGAGTCTCCTACACCGGTGAGATACCCCGCGGTGGGAATGGCCCTGTCAGAGAAAACCACCAATGGCAAATGCTGCCTGCCGAGGGTGTGGAGAGAAAGGCAGCTTCACACACTGACGGTGGGGATGAGACGGGTGCACATGGGACCAGTGGGATACAGCACGGAAATTCCTCACAGTAGTAAATACATTACCTTAAAACGTATAGTGTAGGGTAAATCAATGTTGTAAATCAATGTAAATCAATGTTACTTCAATAAAAAAAAAAAAAAAAAAAAAAGAAGTGTGTCCGAGATGAGACGCTCTGGATAAAATCTGAGTATTTGCTGAGCTTTTCTGAGCTCTGGCATATACACAGGCCCCACTGAAGGAACCTCAGACTCTTGAAGTACAAATTCCTGCCAGCTAAGATAAACTCAGCAAATACATTTAGGGAGAAAGTGAGCAAATGAGAAGAGGCCTAACTGGGTGATACTGATGATGGCGCTGGCCCCATAGGGAGGACGCTGGAGCACAGAGGCAGGGCTGGTCAGTGTGTGCCCCTGGGGGTGGATGGGACAGAACCTCCCCCCAGTGAGGTGTTTCTTGTTTGTTCAGGCAGTTTCGAATGTGGGAGAAATACCCAGCCCCCAACCATGGCCGGGTCTGAGCCCATTAAGCCCTGCTGTTGTTGGGGAGCCCTTGTGATGGAAGGGGGTGCTGGGTCCCTGGTCCTACACTGTTCTCAGAGGGGTCTTTTATCACTGAGCCTGACTTGGCTTTCGACTTGCTACATCATCCTTGACTGCGTAGTATCAGCACCAGTGTGTCCCAGTGAAGCAGGTGGCTCCCAGGTCTGCCTCTGTTCTGCTACTTCCCCAGGCCTTGGGCTGCTGCTTGGGTGTGTCTGCTGCTTGAATCCTGCAGTGTGCTGCTAGTCCACAGTGTTGCTCTGGCTACCTTGACCCCCTTCCCCAACAATAGAGAATGCTTAGTCTATGACGGATGGGATGACAAGTTTCTTCATATGAACTGTATAAAACCTGACCATTCCTGTAATTCGGGGCTCAGCCTTTTGGGACTGATCCCGCTGAGCCCGCCCGTGTGACAATTAAATCTCTCTACCTCTGTGAGTGTCGTCTTATTTCTCTGGAAAATTCTGTAACACCCGAGAGTCTCACAGGTTAGAACATGTGAGAATTTATTGTTTGGAGGGGTTACGGAGGATAGGACTGGACTTTGGGATTCTCCCTCTGGGGGTGCAGTGTCTTAGGGAATATTATCAGACCCCCCTGAGGGCAGGGTCGGGAGTGTGGCCCAGAAGCGCTACCTTCATTTCCCAGAAGCTGCATGTGGCCTCGGGCCCTGTGCCACTCAGAGGAGGGCCTGTGAGTCCTGCTTCCTGTGCTACCCCGCGAGACTCAGTGACCACAGCTGGTTGAGACCAAGACTGGAGGGCGCAGGCAGGCTGAGCCCAGTGGGTTTGGTAAATACTTTCGGAATGGAACAGTCATGGCTGCCACCTGTAGTTGGGCTGAGAGCTGCCTGTCCTGTTCTGAGCCTGTGTGACCCTGGGTGTGTGGAGTAGGGGAATAGTATCCCCTACTCCCAGATGGGGTCAGGGCAAGGGTGAGCACCAAGGCCCACTCTGAGGATCCCCCTGCCCTTGCACACCCTGAGAGAGGCCTCCTTGCCTCCCTATTCATAGGCCTGGGTTGGGTCAAAAGGGGGTAGGAGGGGGGCAGGGACCCCTGGTTGTGTCACAAATGATGAGAACTTGCTCCAGAGCTGTGAGAGTCCAGGGCAGAGAGACCTGATTCCCTGTGGGAGGGCAGTTAGGCTTCTGGGGAGACCATCTGAGTGGCATCTGGAAGGGTCTGCAGACTCTGACGGGACAGTAAGGGGAAGGACAGGCAGCAGGTGACAGGCTGGAGGTGATGGGGGTCAAGTGCACGAGAATGAGGAATAAGCCCCATAATGGGGAGGCATTCTCATAAACTGCTCCTGGTGGGCTGGGCCTCCTCAGGGTCCTGTGGTAAGGAGGCCTCACAGGTCTGTGGCAAAAGGGAGAGCCCACATGTTCTCTGTTTCAGGGAGAGGTGGCCGGGGCCCTGGGGTGGGAAGATGGTGTGCTGGGCGTCATGTCTGACCTCCCTCTGATGGACAGAGGACAGATGCAGAAAACCAGACCAGCCAAAACTACAAGGGACACATGGTGCCAGGGAAGCCAGGCTGAAATGTGTAGCTGGGGTGAGGGACACGGACACTGGCCTGAGCAGGACCTGGGCATGGCCAGGGCAGCACAGCCTCCCCCAGTGGGCAGTTTGCAGACCAGGGGGCTGGTGGGACTGAGGTACGTTATGACTGAGATAAGAGACCCGGAGAGTCAGACCTAGAGGCCCCGAGGAGAACGAGCTCACAGCCCAGGGAAGGGGGCGAGCCCCAGCCTCCCCTATACACAGCAAGGGTCTGGGCCGTGTGGGGAGACCTGCTGAGGCTTCCCAGGTCGCAGCCTGTGCAGGTGAGGGGTGGCTGGGGTGCAGCAGTGTGAGGCCCTGAGTGAGGGGAGGTGGCTGTGGTGGCAGGGGCCCCCCTGGTCTCAGAGGCTCCAAGATTAGCCACAGGCCTTGTGTGGGGTTGTGTGAGGGAGGTGAGAGACTGCCCTGGGAAAGGCCCAGCCCTCCTCTCCTCACTGTGGCTTCTCAGGGTCTGAGGCCATCCTGTGTGGGTGATTCAGGGTTTGAGAGGGATTGATCTAGAAAGTCTGTGGTCTGAAATGGGGGAGACCTATCCTAGGCCTGGCTCTGCCACGTTCTGGCTCCCACACCTTGGGCTTATCCACAATCTCTCTGAGCCTCACTGGCTTCATCTGTGGAACAGGAGGAGGTCATGAAATGCCCCCCTCCCTCAAGTGATCATGCTCTGTCACTTGGGTGTGACAGATCAGGGCCCTGTCACTCTGGGCAGCCCCTATCCTTAACCCAGGATCGGGCTTCCTCTCCCTGCTGGGGGTGCAGGGCCTTTCAGTGACCTGAGCAAGAGCTCCCTCCTCACACTGGGCCCCTCCCCAGAAGTTGGGGTCTCAGGGTGTCCAGCCTCACAGGATGGAGACATTTCTATCCTGTCTCACAGGGAACCCTGCAGCTGCACCCTATAAGCAAGGACATAACAGTACCTAGTGATTCCTCAGGGAGGATCTCAGTTCCATTTGTGTATTTAGCATTTCTCCCTGTGTTCTGTAAGGACAGTAGGGTCGCGAGTGGTGGTCACCCGAGGGAAGGTGCTGCGTCCTCTGGCTCTGTCTCCTCCGCTGTGTGGGGACAGGCAGGAAAGCACGAGCCCAGGTTCAGGGAGCTGACCTCCCAGGCTGTGGACTGCAAGTTTGCTATTGGGATGGAAAACGGAGCCACAGAGGGCAGGGGCAGGGGAGCTCAGTGCAGCCCACAGCCTGGCCCGTGACTGCAGGCCTGGGCATGCCCTGACCTGGCAGGCTGTGAGTTTGTGAGTGGTGGACATTTTGAGTGAGAAATGAAGTAGAAACTGATAGAAGTACTTCTAGGAAACAGAATTTGGAGTCATCTTGGGTTAACACTAACTTATAATTGAATGGGTTGTAAGCCACGTTCTTAGAAGGTTGTATTGAGCCTAATAATTTTTGTTGTCTGGGTTATTGCTGTTGGGTACAAAGTGTCTTTTAAATGCTGGGAAAAATGGGAGTTTGGAAAATTTAAAGATTTTCTTTAAAATAAAGGACTCAAGTTAAGAGATGGAAACTGAAGGTTATGTTTGACTGTCATCACTGTACTACTGAACTGAGTCAGAGCTTTCATAGGTTGAATATTGTTGCTTCTGATATTTAGGGCAAAGCTTCCCAGAAGTCTAAATTGAAAGGAGAATTCGGTAGTCTCTCATTTGGTTGAACTGAGAAAATTTTGTGGAACCTCAGTAGAACTCCTGAGACACCGCATGAAGTTTCTCTCTTTAGATGAATTTGACCTTTTTGATATTTGCCTGGTAAAGTGAAACTGGAAGGCAAGCGTCCCTTGGGGAAAATGTACAACTGGCATTTATAGAAATGTTAGTATTGGTTTTCTAAAATTTGTATAAAACATTTCAGTGTCTGATATGTAAATTGTAAATTTAGTCAGTTTTCCTGCAATATTGTTGTTTATTTCAATGGCTTAACATCTGCAAAAATTGTTCCTAAAAAATGTTGTTTCTAGAGAACAACCTCAACTGATTAAAATTGATGGAACTTTTGAGAGTAAGAATTTCCTACAAGGACTTAGTAGACGATGGGACATAAACATGATTTTTGATAAATTGTGTTCAAAGTAATATTGGTGGGTTTTTTTGCATTTTGTTTTGATGCAAGAAAATTTTCTTTTTTTTAGCTATCTGGAATCTGCAGCAATGTTGCATTTTTTTGTAAACAGAGCTAACTTGTGTTTGCATTTTCTCTTTCCTTGATACCAATGTAATATGAAAAAAAAAAGTGGTAGTAATTTTTACTACACATGGTAATGGGTCTGTTTTTGCATAATATCAGTAAGGCATTTTGTCTGCTTGGAAGTGAGACAGTAGAAACATGTTTCATTATATGGCTTTGATTGAAGTTCTCCCAGGAAGTTGAATTTGAGCTGAGCCAAAAAGAGGAGATCCTCCTTTGTTTGTAGGGTTCCAGTGACCTCCCAGGAAGGTGGGGAAGCTTGTCTCCATTGGCAGGACTGAATGGCAGAGAAAAATAAAAAGTCCTGGTAACCTTGGGAAGAGGAAGGTGGAGTCTGGTGAGACTGACCTGGGTCATGAAGCCTGCATAGACTGGGTGTCGGGAGTTCACTCTGATCCTGTATGACGGGGTATTCCAACAAAGACAACTAAAATTGCTGGTTGGTATTCTGCCCTGTGACTTTCTGCAAAAATAGGTCAAATGGACTGAAGGCATATTTAGTTTGCAAGTATTTTGCTCTATTGTTGGATAAGATTGGGATCAAGATGGAGAGAACTTGATTTTAGGTAAGTTGAACCAGGTTTAAGATTTTTCCAGCTGTAATTTTGATGTTTCTGTTTTGGCTAGTGCCTCTAGATATTTTGTTTTGTTTTGTTTTGACTTGCTCTGATGGACTGTTTCCCAGGGATGGAGGACTTTTGCCACACTGTACAATGCCTGGTGATGGACTTTTGTTTCTCTACCACACACTGAACTCCTGGAAAAGACTCTTCTAAGGCTACACCTTAGCTATGAAGGAATAAAAATTAAAAGGGGAGGAATTGTAACAGGATGGTCCCCAGGGAAAGGGTAGGTTCCAGGTTCCCTGCCCCACCCAAGGAAGGTTGGATCTTAGCACGGAGGAGAAGAAGCTGGAGAGGAGATTGGAGAAAGAGGAAGAAGGACGGAGTGTCAGGAGACTGGAGCTGAGACTCCTGAAGAAGCTGTGCTTGCTTTTTGATCTGGGACTGGCTGAAACAGACGCAGCTGACAGACCCGTGGAGAGGTTAACAATGGCAGCTTTCATCTAGATTTTGCTCCTCTGTCCCAGATGTGCTGGACCCTTCTGACCCTTTTCTATGGGCTCCCACTGTAATATGCCTTGGACTGGGCAGCTACCGGCCTCAGTGGCTTTGCTTTGGCCAACCCTGTTTGGCTGGACATTTACCTATGAGAGGTGGCTAACTTCAGGTGCTGGATTTGGAAATGATATTTTTATCTTGTTTTTGTTACACACTAATTGTATTAAAGTTCCTTCCCATTGAAGGTCTTATGCAATGGAACAGAAGGTCTTTCTTATGTTTTGTCTTAATGTGGCAGAAGGCAGAATCTATTTAGAATGGGCCGGTTTGGGGGTTCTGGGTTCTCCTCCCTTGTAACACTTCCCCCATGTTCCTCTTTAGGTTTGTTACAGGGCACCCCAGTGTGAACTGGGCCGCCTTTCTGTGGGCCTCACCCACGTGCTTAAAATTCAGTTGTACTGCAGACACACACAAAAGGGTCAATAATGGGTTTATTTACAAAAGGGGAAAGGAAAAGGGACAACCCAGGGAAAGAGAGCGAGGTACAAAGTACCTCAAGGCTCAAGGCTGACTTGAAGCTCTGGTAACAAGCTAACTGAAAGCCGCAAGCCATGCCTCCAGAGAGCCATATCCCGAGCCATTTCCCCAGAGAAAGAGACCTTTGGACAAAATGGCTCCCTATTTATCCCCCAAAGTCCCAGAATGCCTGCTTAGCTCTGTCCTTGAGTCTTTGCAGTTCTCTCCCTGGTACTGCTGGGAGTTGTAATTTACAATCACTAGAGTAGGGGGTGGAGTCCAGAAAGCTGGAGTGGGGTGGGGGGTTGGGGGTGGGGAGTCCACAAAACTCTACAGAGTGCCTTTAGGACAGCCTTGCCCGTAACAGGTTCACACCCTACCATGATCACAACACCCCTGACCCAATGAGCAGGGTCCACCACCCTGTGACATCAGTGGGGTGTCCTGGAGCTCTGTTCAGTTCTGATACTGTCTACCCAGATCACATCAGATCCGGCAGGGGAGGCTCCGTCCCACAAGACACCCCTTGAGCTGCCAGTCCCCAGGCTGGGTTACCTCCTCTGTTCCAGACTGACTGGCAGTTCCCATGATCTCTCCTTTACCAGAGAGACCCACAGAACTCAGGAAACAGCTTACTTAGGGTTTACCAGTTTTTTATAAAAAAGATATGAAAGGACACAGGTGGACAGGGAGATGCAGGGATGCGTAGAGCAAGATGTGTGGGAAAGGGGGAGCTTTGGTGCCCCGCCCTTGCCGGACACCTACATGTTGATCAACCCAGCGTCCTCCCCCTGCACCTGGGCATTGATGGCTGCTTCATCACACAGACATGATCATTACTGGCTCCTTTTTCAGTTCCTCCTCCCTCTGGAGAAATGGGGGTGAGGCCGAAAGTCGTAAGCTTCTAACCTGGGCCTGTCCGGCGGCAGCCCCCTCTAGGACCTGCCATCAGAACACAAGACGCAGCCACCCGTCAGGGAAGGCCAGGGGTGTGGAGCCCAGGAAGAAGCTGGAACATGCTCTGCCCGCGTGGAGGCTCCCACGGTCAGGGAGCTCCATGCCAGGAGCCGCTGCGTATGTTGTCTGTTCTCTCAAAGTTACCAACCTTTGTGGCCCCACAGGCCCTCATGCTCAGGCCCCAGACTGGGGCGCCCTTTCTCCCCAGGGGCCCTAAGGGCCCTGCACCTCGCTGCCGGACAGTGGCGTCTTGCCGTCACTGCTCGCCAGCACTGGCTCAGCCCTCTGCCCCGTGAGTCACAGTCACGTGGTGTCCCAACCTCCGCTCTCGGTCCCCGCCAGGCTCAGAAGGTCAGCGCCTGCGGGAGTTTGCCTCAGGGCTCCTGTCTCCCCCAACAGGCCAGGCTGTGATGACTCCTCCTGCAGCGTCCATCGACCTTGCCCTGTCCTGGGCTAAGAATCCCCCGTTTTCCAGGATCCACAGAATTGCTCACACCCTAGCGCGGCTGTGAGCCTCATCTGCAGTCTCACTGCTCAGACCCTGGCTCTCAGCCCCAAGCCTTGTGGTGCCAGCAAGCCACAGAGCAGGTTCTCTATGGGTCTGGTAAAGGAGGTGTCCTCGAGCCTCAGTGGCTTTTTCAGGCTTTCAATGATCCGTCTTCACCATTTATAGTGAGGCAACAAGTTGCAGGGTCGGCAGAGGGCCTGGGAGCTGCCTCCTAGCTCCTGCGAGTCTTCACTCTTTCTGGGCTCTCTGGCTTCTTCTCGTGGTCTCTGTGCTGGTCTCTACTGCACTCTACAGTCCTCTGCCGCCTCCCTTGGTCCTTTGCTGATACCCTTATTTATATGTCCAGTCTCCCAACTCAGGGTCACCTACTAAAGCATGCACGCAACACACTGCAGGTGCCCCCACCAGGCCCGTGTGCACCACCACAGGTTTGGATCATTGATGCTAGTGGCAGGAGGGCAGAAAAACCTGATCACTTCAACTCAGGGTATAGGCACTAGCTTCACTCAGGTGCTGGCTAAAAAATGCAGTTTCAGGCCCTCCAGCCCTCCTGACTTGTACACATACACACAGTCTAAATATGTATCTACACCATGGGTACCACCACAAAAGTGAAAAAATGTACAAAATGAAGTATGGTGTAAAAAATATTTTAAAAATGAAAAAAAAAATTTTTATTTTATTATTTTTATTTATGCATTCATGCAAGAACTGGGTTGTAGGCCAGAGGTGGAAAGGGTAAGAGGATTCACCAGAGACAGAGTAGGGCGCAGAACAGGCAAATCTACTGAAACACACTGCTGAGGGGAGCAGTGGGAGAGACAGGAGCGGTCTGCTGAGCCATGTGGGTCAGCTCCCTGGCTGGCTGGGGATCAAACTTGTGCTCAAGTGGCTACTGATAGCTTGCTAGCACTGAGACTTTAACCCCTGCACCACCAACGAGGCCCAAGAGTCTGAATATAATATTGTGTCAAAGTCATGTATGCATTTGGTTTTACAAACATACTGAAAAGTGTCTCCTAGCTGACCCTATTCCTGTCCCCAGGGGCAAAACTATTTCTGGTTTTTCAGTTCTCTGTGGTTACTTGGGTATTGCTAAGTAACCTTAATCAGGCTATTTCCGCAGTTTCCAACGGGAAACACCACCTGATGACTTCCTGCCACTGGGGACTGAAGCCAGGCCCCGCGCTCCTTCCACGCCCCCTTCCACCGCCTCCGGGTGGAGTCGAGCGGCTGAGTTTTCTCACGTACCCAGAGTCCTTCATTGCCCTCTCTCCTATCTGAAAATGCGAGGCTGCTCTGTGGCTATCTGAAAATGCGAGGCTGCTCTGTGGCTCATCAGGCTCCACCCACGGGCGGGGGCAGGGAGCTGGCTTTTATTCTGGGGAAACCCTAAAGGTAATAATGGGGAGGGGAGGTCCTGAGGCTCCAGTAGCCACGTTCTCCCCGACCAAGCGTTTGGAGCTTTGCCCCTTGTTTCAGAAGAAACCGCTTTGCTCTGTGCAGAGGCGGTGCCGTGCCCAGCGGGCAGGGGCTGGGGCTGACCCTTGTGTGCTCCGCCTCCCTGCAGGCCCTGTTTCAGCCCCACATTCTCACCTTCCCCCCACGCCCCCGAGGGAGAATCCTGCTTCTCAGAGCCCCCAGCAGATCTTCACAGTCCCCTGGCTGCAATGCCTTGGGGATCCCCCGGCACCGGGCCATGGCCACCCTCGCTGGCAACGGAACTGTACCAAGCGTCAGCGGGGCACATGGCAGATTCTCCCACCGATGGCTGGAGGATGGTTCTGGCGCCCTCAGTGTTTTTCTCAGGCTTTAGTGATCTTTCTGTAACACTTGGAGGGTGGCAAGTCCACAGGCTGGCAAGGCAGGGAGGCCGGCAGGCTTCCCAGCCCCTGCACCATCTTTACTCTCTCCCTGGGTGCTCCCTGGAGGGCAGGCAGGCTCCTCTGTTGCTGGTCAGCCTTTGCTCTCTCTGTGTGATGCTGCTGGTACAGCCACAGCCTCAGGTGTGCACACCGTGCACCAGGTGTCCACAGCAAACAGGCCGGCCTAAGCCCACACTCCAGAGCCTGTAGTCAAGGCCGCAGAAATAGCCACAGAAACGGCAGGCACAAAGGCCTGACCAATGCTCTCACCCTACAGAAACCAACCAGGGCTCATCAGAGAGGAGGGGGCTGGCTTGGGTGGGGTCATGGGATTCCCCTCTGCATTGCTCCTGTCTCTTAGGGATGCTGAGGACGCATGCGCTTGGCCTGCACTGCTGGCCTCATGCCTGCGTTGTTGCAATGGCTTCTCTGTTGGCACTGAATTTTCTCTTCTGGTTTCCCACAGTATTGGTGTGGTGTCCTGGTGTTGGTTCTTTTCTCTGCATTATTAAATTATGCAAAAGAATGACTTTTCTCTTGTTTACTTCGCCCCTGCCCCAGTCCTCTTCTGATGTCTTAGTGTGTCCTGCAGCTCTGGCTCCTTCCCTCATCTGGAGAACCAAATATTTGTCTCAGCCTTTTTGCCCTCCTTTTCCCCTTTGGTTGGGGTCTTTCTCTTTTGCACCTTAGTAATCTGGTGTTTTACCGTCTGTCTCTGCTTCTGTCAGGACACAGCTTCTGGCGTGGGAATCAGAAAACCAATGGCTTGTGTAGTCTCCCACTGCCTGGGCAGGGCCGGACAGGGCCCCGCCTCTGGGCACTAGCAGGGGGCCCTGCTGGTCTCTGCTCTGGTTCTGTGAAGCCAGAGAACGGTGTCCTGAGTGGGCACTCCTGTTGCAGGGGGAACACCCTAGGGGATTGTGTCCCTTTCCCCCCCTGCCCTATCAGGCTGGGGCTGCGAGTGTACTGGGGCATCCTTGAGTGTCCTGGGCTTTCCCATGCTTCCACCCCTGCTCATGGCCATCCTGTCCTGCCTGGGGCTCTTGCACCAGAAGGGTTCTTCCCTTCTTCACAGTCTGGGAGCCCCAGCTTTGCTGGAGGGCTGCATTTCGTGTCTTTGCGGAACATGTGCGTGCTCTGTGCTCTGCAGGGGCCCACCTTACAGCAGAGACGTTTCCGGGGCTCTGGTAGCTTCTAGAACCAGACACACATGCAGAGAACGGTGGTCGTGGGGGTGCACAGTGAGGCTCCCATAGGACAAGGCAGGATGGGATTGATGGAGGAAAGACTAGAAAACCTCAGGGAGGCATCACAAGATTAAAACCTGACTCCCACTAGGAGGTGGGGGTAGAGGGGATGAACATGACTACTCACCCAGCTATAGAAATCAATCCTTAGGCTGATCCTGATACCCAAGCAGGTCTCAGACTGCTGTAGGGAGGGTCTGGAGCACAGACCTGAAGGTAAAGATAGAGAGACTGGGCCCATTGTGGAATCTCCAGAATCCCTGGTCTGATTCCACATAGTTATCTAAAATCAGCAGCAATCAGGCCACTCCACAAAGGAGGGAGCCCCTTCCCAAGAGAAGATGTCTATACCATGCAGTCTCTGCACTGGCTAGGGGCAGCGGTCTTGCCCACCTGTGCCTATGCAGATGCTTCTTCCCACCCGCTCTCCTCTCTCCCTCCACAGGGCAGCAGCCTCCTGCCTGATGTGACCAGTACCTGCGGGGGCTTCTCTGCACTGACCTCCCCAGTAGAGGCCACTCTCTAAGGCCGCCTGCCTGTGACCATGCAGGCCTCTCTCAGCAAACCTCTCTTTTGGGGCAGTTTTTCTGCCTGCTTGTGTCTAAGCAAGTGTCCTTTTTTTTCTGTCCCTTTTCCTAATAGACCTGCTCTTTAAATATAGCTAACATCTCTGCCTCATGGAGAAACTCGCTGTGTGCCACTGAAAGAGGAGCTCTGGTTCCCACAGTGAACCCAAGGACCCCACGCTCCAAGAACAACTTCAGGGAGCCCATACCCTGCATGTGTGTTAGCACTGACCCCCCAAACCTTCTAATGGGTTTGGCTGCTCCTGTTCCACACGGAGGACACTGAGGCACAAGGTGGTCAGATCCCCACTCAGAGCGCACAGCCAGTGATGGGTGAGGGTCGGGCAGGCAGCTGGTTCCCAAGGTGCACTCTTACCTATTAGCTAAAAGACCAGTTTGCTACCCATTATCTGTAAAGCACATGTCAAGTTGTTCAATGATAAATTTCTTGAAAACCAGTTTGCTAAAAGGCAGTTTACAAGGGAATCCATTTCCTAAGTGACCAGTTAGCTAAATTTACCAAATTAATAAAATATGTCTGTCAATCATCGATGAAGTTTATAACAATTTGGATCAGATGAGTTAGCAGGGCCTGGGAGAACTTTTGTGGGCAGCAAATAGGCCTAGGAGAACTCCGGGAGGAATTCTCTCTTCAGAGGTCTCCCTGGTGCTCAGTCATCCCTCCCCCTTTCTGTCCCCCAACTTTCTGTTCCCTAGTCTGCCTTTCTCAGGAATGAGCAGTTCAGGATGTGTTATAGACTCACTGATCTTTCTGGAGCCCAACAGAGACCTTGGTGGAGAAAAGTCAAGCACTGCTTTAGGTGTTCTTGGGAAATAATAAAAACCTGTCAACTAAAATACAGACATCTTCAAAAGGGACTTACACCAGTCTACCCATTATGAGCTTCTTTGAGTTTGATGCATAGGTAAAAGAGACATTTCCAGTAATGGACACATGATCATTTTGATGACTTGATCATTCACCGACTGGCTGCTGGCTAACTGCCCTCTTCCGCCCACAGGGCCTCTCACACCGCCCTGCAACTCAGCAGTTCCTCTGACCTGCAGGCACCCACCTTAGATCCTATTTTTCATGGCACTGACTTACAAAAGTTAATTTAGCAACAATATAATAAGTACCTACTACGGGTGCAAATACCCAAGGCAGAACACAATTTGTTCTGTAATTCCAGTAGAGCTGTAGGTATGAATTGCATGGAGAATTAAATAAAGCTGTGTTAATTTTTCTTAGAGGAATAAAACAATTTTACAGATGTAACAATTGTAATCTAGTAGAGTTTTAGTTAAGATGAGGTAGACTGTTTTGAATGAGTAAACAAAGACTTAAATGACAATACATATATGTGAAGTAGCACTTTGTATTCCCTTTTAGAAATATAAATTAAATGCACAACCTTGATGTGAGCCTACAATTTTAGCCAATATATCCAACCTTAATGATTTAGTTTCAGCAAACTAAACACAAGTTACATTACACCAAGTTACATTACAGTTGTAGATTTTATGTACTCCAGTTCTTGTATGCATAAATAAATCTTAAAAAAGTTGTAGAATTTAATATCAGTTTGAACAACCATTGTTCTTTGTTTTCTTATTTTGATTTTACTTACTTTATATGTATTTTCTGGGTTGTAGTATAAAAGCTATAAACATAAGATGTTCATACATAGTTTCATGTTCATATAACTTAAAGTAACATTATAATAACAATAATTTAAATAAACACTAGTAAATGGACATTCTTTTATTAGGAAGTAATCTCTTTGACTATAAAAAATGTTTATTGAATTATTAAAGGATAAAAGGCATCTTTAATAAGCATAACACAAATAACAAATACCAAACTGACAAAGCATTAAAAAATACCAATTACATTTGTGAATAAGGATGCAACAATCCCAAATGAAAATATTATTAAAAAAAAGCACATTAAGAGAAAATGTATCAACTGGTATCTCTTCCAATAATGTAAAAATAACTGCGTATTACTTCGATATAATTATTAATAAACAAAAAGAAAACCCATACGATATCTTCACAGATGAGAAAAGGGAAATGATAAAATTTGACATTTCATTCTCTGTAAAACTTTTGATAAAATAAGCGTATCCTTTTTTAACATGGTAAGAGATATATACCTTAACCATAAAATATTAAGCTAATGGAAAAACACCAGAAGCATTTATTTTAAAACTGGGAACAAAACAAAGATGTTCTTCATGATCATTATTACTTAATATGGCTTTCGAGGTATAGGTGTCCCCACTATATCTGAAAGTGGAATGTTCCTATTTGGTGGAATTGGATAGGTTATTTTGGGGTCCTACAGTGCTTTTTTTCCTTTTTTTTTTTTTTTTTTTATAAACTAGTGGCAATAGCATTTCTAGGCCTCAAAAATACTTTCCCAGGTTATACACAATAGGAACAGTCTACTTATGGACAGCGGGGGAAATCAGTACTAGCCAATGCAAGCAGATGAATGAAAAGAATAAAGCATAAAACTAGGAGCAAAAGAAGCAGAAATTATAATGATTCATTGACAATATGGCACTTACCCAGAAGTTCAAAGTGATCAAACGAAAAGCTGTTATAAATAGTAAAGAAATTAGGTATATGGTTTAATGTTTTTTATATATGTACTATTTAATCAATTGGTCATAATAAATAATGGGAAGAAGATCCTGTTTACAACAGCAACAGAAATGGTGAAACATAATTTATTCAAGACATGCCTTTTGACTTTTATACCATATATATAATTTATGTAACAAAAACCAAAGGGCCAATGAACGCATCTGAACTTTGAGAAGCCCCAGAGAGTACATTTACAGTGGGCTTGGAATTAAGCCCAGTGGGTGACGGGGCTCATAAAATGTACCCACCGTTCACAGCTTCCCTCTGTGGTGCAGCTGGCTCTACGTCTTGCATCTGCAGGTCTCTTGCTTTCTCCATAGGATCACCCCTCTCTTAATTCTCATATAATGACTTCTGGAAGGTTCCACACCCAAGGCTCATCCTTCTCAGCAGCCAGGACCCTCCCTTCCCAGGAAAGCATCTCTGTCCACTGACTGTCCCTTTGCAGATCCCACCGGACCATGGGGCAGGATTTCCCTAGCGGGGAATAAGTGGGTCACAGGTCAGCAGTCAGGATGACTGCTCAAGGGACCCTGTCATACTCGGATGTTCAAGTAGCAGAGTCACTGCACACAGCTTGTGAAGTGGGAAAACGATGGTCAGGGCCCAGGGGCCTCTGGTTTAACGGGATGAGTCAGAGTTGAGGCCACCTTAAGGAAAGTTCTCTGGGGACTCTGTGAACAGGATGTGGTGGGGCAGACCTTGCCAAGACCCCTCACTTACGACCACATCTGTGGTCTAGGCCCCACCAGGGCTCTGGGCTTGTCTGGATCGTCTCATAGACAGTGCAGACTGCTGAGGACTCTCTGGGGCTCCATGCACGGCAGGTGTCCTTTTGCAGGTCCTGCTAAATTGAAGCAGTCAGGAGTGGTTCACCAGTGCCTAAGCGTTAGGTGCGTGCTGGGTCGAGCTACCCGCTTCCTGTGCTCCTTTGCCTGTGGGCAGTCCTGGCCTCACCCCTGCTAATACTGAGAATACAGGTACTGACCCCGCTTCAGGCCAGGCCACGGCCTCTTCCTTACCCTCCCCACCACCGCGGGGCTCACTGCCTCTCCCCTCGCAGGCTCCCTGGGGGAGATTCTGCCCGGCAGCCTCAGTTGGACTCACACATGACCCCCCACCTGCTGTGTTTCCTCCGGCCTTATCATCTAACATTCATACTTTGTGTGTCTACCTCTTCCTTCCAGCAACCTAGAAAGTGCGCTCTGTCAGGCTGAGCATTTTGCTGCTTGTTGACTGCTGTCACCAGGTCAGAGCAACCTGGGACCACAGAAGACAGTAAGTATCTGTGGGGCAAACATGTAAATCACCTTGAATGCTCTCACTGCAACAGTGTTTTCAAAACAGCCAAGTAGCAGATAAATGAATATATTATTACTGGAATTCTTGTTTTTTTTTTTCTTAATGAGTTTTATGTTTTCTCCATCTACTCCTTTCTTTTTAAAAAGAGATTTATTTTTATTTATGTTTACAGGAGCTGGGTGTAGTCCAGAGGTGGGGATCGGGTGGTAGTGGGAGGATTCACCAGAGACAGAGTGGGAGCAGAACAGCACTGAAATGCACTGCTGAGGGGAGCAGTGAGTAAGACAGGAGAGGTGGGTCAGCTCCCTGGCTGGGGATTGAATTTGTGCTGCGGTTGCTTCATTCTTCATAGTGCTGAGACTTAATGCTTGTACCACCAGGGAGGCTCTGGAATCCTTGTTTTATAAAGGAAGAAGCTGAGGCCTGGGGAGTAAAGTGATTTTGTAAATTGACAAAAGTCGGTGTCAGAGCTGGATTTCAAGCCCAGTTCTCCTGACTCTCTCCTTCATGTCCCCTTCTCTGCCCAGAGCTGGTCTCCCCATGTCCCGGGAGGGAGCTCATTCTCCACTGCAAATGGGCTGCTCCCCAAGGGCAGGGATTGAGGTGTCAGGGGCTTCAGTGTCTGGGCCAGGTGTCCCTGCCTTGTTCTTTCAACGCAAAGCCATATCTTGCTCCCCTCCTGGGCTTCCTGGGGTTTGGGCCCAAGGAGCTGTTTTCTGAGTCTCTTGAGGCCCCTGCTCAGAGGGGCAGAGGGGTAAAGTCACAGGGTGGAAGTGCTGGGACGGCCGGGGACAGCGCACAGCAGGCCGGGCTGGGAGTGAGGACACCCTGTTTTGCTGTGTGCTCACCCAGTTCTCTGCCAAGTCCCAGTCTTCTGTGTGGGTCCTGCTGTCCCCCACATGAGCTTGGGCACCAGGCCACGGAGGTTCTCAGGTCTGCTGCTCTGTGGGGCCATGATCAAGAGCTGACCCTCTTTATAGAGGTCAGGGAATGGTAGAGTAGGGCGCTCTCCTCTGGTTACTGGCTACTCCCACGGGCCAGACCTGGACTCTACCTGCTCTCTTTCTGTTCACTCCTTAGCCCAGCAGTGCTCAAACTGGGGACCAGGAGATCGACATCACTTGCTAGCAATACAAATTCTCAGGGCTGCCCTAGACCACTGAGTCAGAAGCTCTGGGAGTGGCCCAGCAGCCAGCGCTTTACCAAACCCCTCAGGTGTTTCTGATGCGAGCACAGCTAAGCCCTGTTATTCTGGGGAGCCCCAGTGTCTCTCCTCCTCCAGCTGGAGGTCTCCCCCTCCCCAGATCTTGCACCGTTTCCAACTAAGGGCCAACGTGCTGCTCTCATAGTGGGGCATCTTTCAGGGGAGCAACCAGGCCTGGTGCACAGATGTTGGGGCCACAGGCAGGGGGAGCACAGGCCTGCAGGGCAGTGGGGAAGATGGGGCCTGCCTGATGCACTCGCTCTGCCCGGGCCCACCTCCAGGCCTGCCGGTGGCCCTGCTTCTCCTTCCTTGTCCTAGCAGAAGGCAGGGCCCCTCCTGATGCCTGGTGGTTGCGCTCTTGCCTGTGCTGCCCGGCCAGGCCTCTCCCGGGGGGCAGCGAGGATCTGTTGGTGGATGTAGGCGCCAGGTGTCCTCCCTGGCAGAGGTTTCCTCCCCTTTGCACCTCAGCTCCCAGCATGCTCAGGAGCCCCGAGTATATTGTCCACAGCAAGGATTGGACCTGACAAGGAGCTGAGGAGCCTGAAGTCTCCAGGATGCATGAGCTCTAAGCTCACATCAGCTGACCTGACCTGACTCCCTTAGACCCACCTGGGACTGTCTCAGGGGGCTGAGCTTCGAGTACTCGCTCTCCGTGTTGCTGTAGACATCACATTCCGGCAGCTCAGCAGACGCCTCTGTGGGAAGAGCCTGGGGAGCAGCTGCCCAGAAAGCTCCTGCACAGAGCAGCCCTCCATGCGGGTGTGCAACCGAGGTGACCCCGTCGCCCAGGGCAAGGCAGCCACCTCTCCGCAGGCTGCTCGCTCAGGTCCCAGGCCCCTGCACCCAACTCCCGGCCACTCTGGGCATGCACACAGCCCCCACCCTGCTCTACCCCTCCTTCAGC
>NW_004567141.1:6101068-6102759 GCF_000260355.1 Condylura cristata
GGCAGAGCCCCTTCTCTGACCTTCCTCCCAGAGACCTATGCATCTTTACAGTGAACCCTCTTTATTGAACTCATCTAAGCAGATTTCCAGTTCTTGCTGCCAAAAGAGCTAAGATGAGATTGTGTCAGTATATTACTCAAGAGTTATGCAAGGAGTTTAACAGATAAGAGGAAATGAGACCCTTTACCAGCTGGAAACCAGCTTGGACAGCCAATGCTTCTACTATTCTCTTGGAGAGCTTCCCCACCTACTGCATGGGGGCCCACCTGCCCCATTCACACAGGGTGCGGCTTTGTGTGTTGTGCGGGACAGGAATGGTAGATGGTGTCTCAGGAGAGCAACCAGAGCATGTCAAGGAAACAAAGGGGCTAGCAAATTCTCAGCGCGGCACACGGAGGAAAACTCCTAGAATTGAGGCTGGACAGGCAGTTAGGAGGGGCTGGACTTTCTTGTCCTGAGAGCCATCTATGTTGTAGGAGAACAGGATGGGGAGCATTGTTTGCGTTTAAGCAAAGGTATAACACAAAGAGTCCTGCCTTTTATAAAGTCCAAAAATAGTATCTGTGTGGAGGGTGATTCAGAAGGAGGAAGAAATCCAGAGGTAGGAATTCTGCTATAACACAAGCAGAAGGGATGGAGTGAGGGCAGGTTGGAGGCAGAAAACCAAGGGGAGAAAAGGGAATTGTTCGGTCTTATGGGGCAGAGTTATGTAACTTACTCAATGGAATGTCTGCGTGGGGCCTGGCCCCTCTTACCATACACACAGAGTCTGAAGTCTTCCTCCTGGAATGCTCCTGTGTGGGAGATGGTTTTCGCTCTATATACTGCACTCATATCCATGATGAGATCTGTGATGTTCAAGATGGCCATCTCTGCCACGGACAGTCTGCTCTTGTATTTTCCTTCAATTTCATACCACTCAGGAGTAGAGGTACCAGGCTTCCAGGACACCAGCATCTGTGGCTTACTGTCCCTGCGACTCCAAAGCCACTCAATCCCCCTGATGTCAGGGCACGAGGAGCAGTTTGGTAGCAGCTGGGCAGACTCCCCAACAGTTCTTTCCAGTGTGCAGGGAGAGCTGGGGCCTTTGGCTACCTCGGAACTTGATGAAGAAATAGCTAAGACACGGGAAGAAAGGGAAGCTTACGTCATAGCTACTTCATGCTTTCACATTACATCACATCACATCACATTTGTATTTATAAAATGAAGCTGCAGAGGTGACTTCTTAGGTGCTGGTCTTGCCTACAACATGGCAGTTTAGATTCAAGCACATGTCTGTCGCCCCAACTCACACGCTTTCCTTCCCTTGCAGCTGGCACCGCACAGCTTGCAGACCAATTTCCTGGAGTTGGTCTAATTCCAGGAAAAAGAAACTGAGCTCATTAAAGTTGACAAACAATAATTCACTTTCCCCCATTTGTTTGTCTACATCAGAAGAAAGTCATTTCTGCTTCGTCTGCTGCCAGCATGTTTTCTTCAGCCCACTGCAGTATTGCCTGTGGTACCCCTCCTCTGAAACAGCTCTTGACTGGATCAGCAATAAGCCCCTGAAATGGTCAGATCCAATTGTCTCTAGACTTGCAGTACCATCTTGTGGCATGTGACATGCAACTAGCTTCTATTCTTGAAATTCCACTCCTTGGGCCAGCCTGCCTTCATGCCCATTGGGTCAGCCTGCCTTCATGCCC
>NW_004567141.1:6103009-6107080 GCF_000260355.1 Condylura cristata
CTTCATGCCCGTTGGGTCAGCCTGCCTTCATGCCTGTTGGGTCAGCCTGCCTTCGTTCAACACAGCCTAATGAGCTGGACACAGTTGAGGTTACTGTGTAAACATAAGGTGAACAGGCACCACGTCCTGCTCTCAGAGCTTCCCTGAGAGTGACAGAGGTTGCCGAAAACTCAGGGGGAACAAAGGACTTCAGATAATTACAAAAGCTCTACGAAAAAAAAAAAATAGTTTTTCACATCTATTGTCTCTTATCTGAACTTTCTTCTCATATCTGTGGATTTTTCTATGTGTTGAGACAGAACCCATCTTCCATCACAGAAGTGAAGATGCCAGACATCTTCAGAGGTGGCCCATCACTTGGACATGTCCTAAAAGATGCCCTTCCTTGGACATGCAAACACAGGCTGTGGCATGATGCGAGCCACGGGGTCTGTGTTCTCTGCAATAGACCCGGAGCAGGAGACAGACAGAGCTAGTGTCCAGAGTCCATCGTGCTGGGCTGCAGCTGTGACCGTCTGTATCAGAAGTGACAGATCAGCTCCTACTACACCCCCTCCAGTGGCACAGCAGGCGTGACTTACAGATGAGCCGCCTCAACACCCAATCACCTGGACTCCCCAAAGATGGGAGGGCCAGCTGGCATCCTCACAGATACACATTCAGCTAGTCAGATGAGCTCTATTGCTGGTAGCCCAAAGCCCTGACATTTAGGATAACGTGTGAGATAGTGATTTGGTGGAGGTGTGGGGTGCAGGTGGTTAATCAAGGGGAGTCCTATATAGGGCTGACATTTAAGGTGAGTCCTGCATGATGACGTGGAGTGTTTCAGGCAAAGGAAAGAGTGCATGTGCAAAGTTGCCAGGGCAGAAGTGATGCTGGCTGGAAGGGATCAGAGGAAAGTGGACTGAGCAGAATGAGAGAACAGGAGCTCTGAGGACAGGGCATGAAGAGCGGTGAGGCAGGAAGCCTTTGTAGTTGGGTAGGGCGTTTGCATGAATCAAGGGCAACAGGAAGCCACTGAGTGATTTGTAGCAGAGTGATATCACGTGATTTACATTTTTAATGATCACTTTAAAATAGATACCACCTGGAGAATAGTTGATGGGGCAAGAGTGGAAAAGAGTTCCACTTAGAAGGCTCAACAAAAGGTTATGTGAGAGAAAGAAGGTGCAGGGCCTGGGCCACCAGAGTGCCCCCACTCTGAGGGGAAACTGGAGGCACAGTTAGCAGGGGTGGTGATAGATTTGGATGCCAGAGTGAAGGAAAAGAAGAATCAAACATGTTGTGCAGGTTTCTGGCTTAAATAACTGGATAGAGTGACATGAACGGAAATCAAATCATTATGTGAGTTTAGGGAAGAGCAGGTTTGGGTGAGGGAAGACATAAGACAAAAACTCAGGTATATTACTCATCCTTATTTATTTTTAATTGAGGTAATATTATTGATCTTTTAAAGATTTATTTATTTATGCATACAGAACTGGGGTACAGGTCAGAGGTGCAGGGGCAGTGAGAGGATACACCAGAGACAGAGTGGGGAGCAGAATACACAGATTCTATGGGATACACTGCTGAGGGGAGCAGCGGGCAGACAGGAGAGGTCTGCCGTGCTATGTGGGTCACCTCCAGGCTGGGGATCGAACACGCACTGAAGCGGCTGCAGCCAGCTTTCAGTGCTGCATTCTAACCTGTTGTGCCAGGGAGGTCCCATATTACTGAATTTTAATTGAGGCATATTAGGATCCTGCCATTGAGTATTGCCACCAGAGTGCCCCCACTACCAAATTACCCACCATCCCCATCAGAGTCCATGGCGTTCCTTCTTCTCGGAAGCTCTCAGGTTTAGACATGCTAACATCGGCTTTCAAGAGCAGCTGTGTGGCAGGCAACAGCGTGGGGGTCTGAGTCTAGGGGAAAGGCCGGTGAGGTCGCCCTCCTTAAAGGCACAACCTTGGCCACCTCAGTGGGGAGGAGGACAGCCAGTGAGGAAAAGGGAGCACCGCTCTCACCCAGAGGACTCAAGGCCATGAAGAGAGGGAGAAGGAGCAGCCAGGGGGAATCCTGCAGGGGTGGTGTCACAAAGCCAAAGTAAGAATGTTCAAGAAGGAAGAGCTGGGTGACGGTGGCAGCATGCTCAGCGTGAAGTCAGCGAGCTTCTAGGCTTTTCTCTTCCTCCTTAGTAGTTTCAATATTATTCTATGCTTCTCCATTCCATTTCTACTGACCTTCCTAGGGCATGTTTCTCTGCTTTTATGTTAAAATTGTCGAGAAACAATAGAATCACAGCCAGGTGTACCTGTGGAATACGGCCAGGCCGGAGCGCTGTGCACACTTGCACAAACAGGACCCAAAAACGGGCCTCAAGGTTAGTGATCATCACCAGACCTCCTGAAATAAACCTTGAGCCCATTCTTTTGTTTCTCCCTAGACCCATGATCTGGACACAAGGAATGTCCTTCCTGGTATGGGCAGGCCTCGACAAACCTCACAATGTATAACTTTGATCCTTACCTTTACAATGGATGCCTTAATTTGATAATGTGTGACTCTTAATTACGAGCACTGCCTGCATGACTTAATGCCACGTACAGTTTTCACAGATAATTAGCAAAAGGTCAAAATAAAGTCTATGGTGAAATGTTAAGTTTAGAATGCTTTCCGTGTTGTCTAATGCTGAGAAGATGGGAATGAAAACAACGGAAAAATAAAGAGTAACACTGAAGCCTGGAGCTTAGTCCTTCACTCAAGTCTCTGACTCAGTTCTTTCCGCGTTCCAGGTCCATGATCCCCGAGATTAGCAAGTGGTACTGGAACAGGGAACTGAAGGCGACTCAGACGACAGCAGAAGAGAACCCTGTCCAAGGACATACACAGGAATTTCTGCGAGGTATTCTTAATATGGGACAATCTGTCACTGTGCTGTCCACTTTGCCTCTGATACTCATTACCTGCTGCCCAAAAATGGGGCACAAGAGGCAAAACAGAATAGAGCGTTGTTTAAACACAGGGCAATCTGTGGTTCCCTGATGAGGGCAACTTTGATGATGATAATTAGGTGCGTGCATGAAATAATGTTGTCAAAGCTTTAAGACAAGAACACAAAATCCCGGTAGACTTTTGTCCTAAATGGACCTTAATCAGGACTGTTCTGTCCTCCCCTGGAAGGACAGAAAAAGCCCAGAGATCAGGGGCAGCCACAGCCTATGACCTCTAGCCATGAGTGTGAGCTAGATGGTGAGACATTAGAAAAAGCTGAGACTGAACATGATAGGTATTTTTCTAATCTTCTTCCCCCCAGTAAAGAAAATAATTAACAAAAAGAACAAATATTATGGCCATAGCTAGACCTCCCACTCCTGCGAAAGAGGATTGTTTTTCTGATCTTGAGGAGCAGACACTTAAGCCCCAAGATTTCTGACTCAGAGGACAGGTAATCAACTGTCTCCCCTGGAAAAGGCAGTAAGAAAAAGGGGGACAGGGGGCTTATTTATGGCTTTTCCTATTGACCACACAGGCCCAGAATGGCCTGGCTATAAAGAATTTCCCTTAGATGGTATGAAGGAGTTAAAAAAGGCATGCCCACTTCCCAGGTCGACTGCTTCTTTTACTGTCGAAGTATTAAAGGGTTGGGCCTCACAAAATGAATGGATACCTTATGATTGGGCTCTAACTGGTAGGGCTTGTTTAAAACCAAATGATTACATCCAGTGGAAAGTGTGGTTCTCTGAAGCCACCCACTCTAAAGCTGGATGTAATCATGCCAGTTTAGCCACAGCTGATATAACTTTTGAGATGCTCACTGGCACTGGGACTTTCTCTGAAACAGATGGACAAGTGAATAATATCATTGATCTAGCTTTTGATCAAATAGTAGAAGTTTCTATACAAGCTTGAGAAAAATTGACATCTTCTGGAGGCCCAGGTAAAAGCTATGTAAAGATTTTTCAGAAACCTGAAGAGTCTTCTGTAGACTTTATCACAAGATTAGAGGATGCCATAAAGAGAGAGGTAAATAATACCGAGGCAAGAGAATTACTCTTAAAACAGTTAGCTTTGGGCCCTCCCTGGTGG
>NW_004567141.1:6111318-6116514 GCF_000260355.1 Condylura cristata
CCGGCAGAGCCCCTTCTCTGACCTTCCTCCCAGAGACCTATGCATCTTTACAGTGAACCCTCTTTATTGAACTCATCTAAGCAGATTTCCAGTTCTTGCTGCCAAAAGAGCTAAGAGGAGATTGTGTCAGTATATTACTCAAGAGTTATGCAAGGAGTTTAACAGATAAGAGGAAAGGAGACCCTTTACCAGCTGGAAACCAGCTTGGACAGACAACGCTTCTACTATTCTCTTGGAGAGCTTCCCCACCTACTGCATGGGGGCCCACCTGCCCCATTCACACAGGGTGCGGCTTTGTGTGTTGTGCAGGACAGGAATGGTAGATGGTGTCTCAGGAGAGCAACCAGAGCATGTCAAGGAAACAAAGGGGCTAGCAAATTCTCAGCGCAGCACACGGAGGAAAACTCCTAGAATTGAGGCTGGACAGGCAGTTAGGAGGGGCTGGACTTCTTGTCCTGAGAGCCATCTATGTTGTAGGAGAACAGGATGGGGAGCATTGTTTGCGTTTAAGCAAAGGTATAACACAAAGAGTCCTGCCTTTTATAAAGTCCAAAAATAGTATCTGTGTGGAGGGTGATTCAGAAGGAGGAAGAAATCCAGAGGTAGGAATTCTGCTATAACACAAGCAGAAGGGATGGAGTGAGGGCAGGTTGGAGGCAGAAAACCAAGGGGAGAAAAGGGAATTGTTCGGTCTTATGGGGCAGAGTTATGTAACTTACTCAATGGAATGTCTGCGTGGGGCCTGGCCCCTCTTACCATACACACAGAGTCTGAAGTCTTCCTCCTGGAATGCTCCTGTGTGGGAGATGGTTTTCGCTCTATATACTGCACTCATATCCATGATGAGATCTGTGATGTTCAAGATGGCCATCTCTGCCACGGACAGTCTGCTCTTGTATTTTCCTTCAATTTCATACCACTCAGGAGTAGAGGTACCAGGCTTCCAGGACACCAGCATCTGTGGCTTACTGTCCCTGCGACTCCAAAGCCACTCAATCCCCCTGATGTCAGGGCACGAGGAGCAGTTTGGTAGCAGCTGGGCAGACTCCCCAACAGTTCTTTCCAGTGTGCAGGGAGAGCTGGGGCCTTTGGCTACCTCGGAACTTGATGAAGAAATAGCTAAGACACGGGAAGAAAGGGAAGCTTACGTCATAGCTACTTCATGCTTTCACATTACATCACATCACATCACATTTGTATTTATAAAATGAAGCTGCAGAGGTGACTTCTTAGGTGCAGATTCAAGCACATGTCTGCCGCCCCAACTCACACGCTTTCCTTCCCTTGCAGCTGGCACCGCATGCTTGCCAACCAATTTCCTGGAGTTGGTTTAATTCCAGGACAAAATTAACTTGTTAAAGCTGTTAAATAATAATAAAATCTCCCCTACTTTGTCTATACCAGAAGAAAGTCACTTCAGCATTCTTTGCTGTCAGCATGTATTTTTTTTAATCTGTTGAGTGTTGCTGCTAGCTCACCACTCCTCTGAAACTGGTCTTGATCGAATCACTAGGAACCCCTACACTGGTCAGATCCAAAAGTCACTGGTCAGCCCTAGACTTGCAGTATACCATCTTGTGGCATGTGACATGCAACTAGCTTCTTTTCTTGAAATTCCACTTTTTGGTACAAATTTGGGGCCAGGCTGCCTTCATTCAACAAATGCCCCACCAAAAATGGTTATGGAAGAGGCTCCCAAGTCCTACATGTGACCCATGTGCAAACACCAGCAAGAAAGTCATTAAACTGAGGTTGACTGCTGTATTAAAGGCTGGAACCCTGCCCAAGGCTTCTAGGCACTCTGACCCTCACTGAAGTGGAAGTAGATTGGAAACCTTTTAAGATGTTAGACTCTGGAGTCCTGCCAGGTTCCTTAGTGTATGCCTGTAATTACAGGGTTAGTTACAGGAATGACTGAGAGTAGATGCCTGCTTTCAAAAGCGATGTTTTAAATGCCTTTCCAGAGACCACACATTGCCCCCAATTGAAGGGGTGTCATAAGCATCCTCCCTCATTGTCCCACAGATTGTCAAAGAATATGTCGATGTGTGGGGCTGAAACAGCCTTACTCAGTGACACAAGTCTACTCATCAGGTGGCCTTCTTTACACCAAGCTGTATTTACATTCTGAGAGGTGTCATGAAGAACATTCTATTAAATAAGGCTAGGTATGTCTTCTTTCTTTCCTCCCATTTTCAGTTTGTCTTTCATTCCCCCTCTACCCTCTTCCCCTGCCCTGAACTAAACCCTGAATATCACTCTAACTAGGAGAGTACCCTCAGCCATGTCACCACCTTCGATAAGAACAGAAAATGAGATGTTGAAGAGGGGAGGTATAGGTGTAGGGGCCCAAAAGAGAAAATAATTTTTCATTGACTCCTTGACTTTCTCATTCTAAATATATGGCACAGTTTTGACTTACTTCAAAATGGTATCTGCTAGCATCTGTCATGAATGAGGTCCAATTAGGCAATTTTTTCTTGGATGATCCCTACACAGCAGCAGAGAATGCTCTATGATACTGAATTTCCCACATTTCTGATCTGTTTATTTTGTAAGGACCAAGTGACACCGTGGTGGTGTTAGCAGTTCTCTGTGTGATGGGCTGACTGACCTATCTTATGCTGCCACGTCAGTTTTTATGCTCTGCACTGTGACACCCCAGAGATGCTAAAGTTACAGGTTACTAAGGCCTTGTTGAGTCTAAACGGCTCAAAATAGTAAAATAGAAGAAGCACTGTTGTGAGCTATTTTTTTCTGGTGCTTTGGTAGACATTAGCAATTATTTCAAAGCAGCATTTAAAGCAGTGCTTTAATCTTTTGCATGATGGCATGGGCTTAACCCGAATTGCTTTTAATCCTCCTTTTTCTCCAAACAAATATTTAAATACTTCTTTTTCCTTTTTGTTCTTTTAATACATATGAATTATATATACAAAGTTGTGATTCATTTCCTTCTAGGTATAGCCATTTTTATTACAAAGAAATTTTATTTTCACATTTTCAAATCTGATTTCAGAGGCTTTTTATTGTTTGTGTTTTTCTTTTTGGTCATGTATAAGCCATCCCTATTCTTGATCCCTACTCTGAAAAATTATCCACAATTTATTTTCACTTTTTACATTTAAATCTTTGTTGCATGTACTGTATATATATATATTTGTAATAAAATGCTAGGGTAAGTGAGTTAATCAGGCTTTTTAAGCCACTAGCCTCTGTGGCTAACATCTGTGACCTGTAATGCAAAGTCCCTTGTGAGCATTGGCACAGGGCACACATGCCTGCTTGTGGACACCTGGAGCACAGGTGTACACACCTGAGCACAGATGTGGGGATAAAAGTGGCAGCAGTGGTGGCAGGGAGAAGATAAGTGGTGGCTACAGCAAAGGCAAGGCCATGAGACAACACATAAGAACACTCCATGGGAGGTCCAGAGAAAGAGCATAAAGGCTCATCAGGGGTTGGCTCCATTGCCTACCTGCCTCCAAGCCCCCAACCCAGCCTGGGCCTGTCTCCTTGCATGCCAGCCTCTCTGCCTGATGTGCCTGTGTACCTGCACCCCTGAGAGAGCATTAAAGCCTGAAAAATCCACCAAGTCCTCTGGGACTTCCTTATCTATGAGCTGGAATTAATAGTGAAACTGTCCTGTGCCTGCCTGCACTAGAAATGCACTTCACTTAAAATTACCATTGTAGTTATTTTTAAGTATACAGTTAACTGGACTTATAATGTGTAGCTATCATAATTATCCATTTCCAGATGTAATAAAGTCTTTGTTCCTTGAGAAATTAATTTTGGTATGAAATATGAGGCATTAATCCAACTATTTTCTCTCTTCCTGATGGCTAGCCACTTGGCTCAAAGTTGTTTGTTTAAAAAAAAAATTTATATGTCTATGTGCTAATATCCTGCTGTTTTAACACCTAGAGTTTTGTGATATGTTTTAATGTCTGGTAGAGCTCATTCTCCTGATTGTTTATTTTTGAGAATTTTTTTTTTAAAGATTTCATTTATTTGTGCATACAGAACTGGGGTACAGGCCAGAAGCTCAAGGGCGATGAGAGGTTTCACCAGAGACAGAGTGGGGAGCAGAACAGGCAGATCGATGAAGTACACTGCTGAGGGGAACAGCAGGTGGGTCAGAGAGGTCTGCCACACCATGTGGTCACCTCCGGGGCAGGCGGGAATCGAACTCATGCGGAAGCGGCTTTAGATTCTCAGTGCTGTGCTTTAACCAACTGTGCCACCAGGGAGGGCCTATTTTTGAGAATTTTTTTGAATGTTCTTGTCATATATTTTTCTACATAAAGATGTACTTGCCAAGATTTTTAAAAATCTTGTTGGCATTTTAAAAAAGTTAGTACCATATTTAGCTTGTATATTAACTGTAGAAAATTGACTTTTTATAACTTAATTTTTCTACTTAAATATGCTATGTTTTCTTATTTGTTCAGAACTTATTTTGTGTTCTTCAATACTATGAAAAAGAAAGCTGATGAAGAAAAGAATGCAGTAATATTACCATTAGATAAATGACACAAGCTATTCAACCTCTGTTGACAGACATGGTACGGATGGAGGGGAAATGCTCTGAAAAATTACTTTCCACGCTAACTTATGTTATGACCTCCCTTTTTTGTATAATCATAATATCAAAATATTCCGACAACCTTCAGTTTACAATTGGATTGCCTCAGCCTTAGAAGGCACTACCTGGCCCTGACAAGCAAGTACTGCAATAGGGTGAGAAATTCTCTTGAAGTCAAAAGTCATTAAACAACTGGCTGATTAATAAAAACAAATGGTTGTTAACTGCAAAGTCTCTCTTACTGTCAGACTGAGGAAAACCCAAATCTTATCACTCAATCTCACATAGCCTTCTATTCAGTTTCTAAATAACCACTCAACCTTTCTACTATCTAGTCTTTAGATATGGAAATTTACCCAAGTCGCCTATTCAGAGCTAATCAGGTTTTCTACCATCTAGATTTCAAGAAAACTCACTTAAACTTTCTAACAAGTTTTTCAAAGAACCTTACCTTAATTTGATTTACAAGAAATTTCCTCTTCCTGCCCTCACTTTACTTTACCCCCTAGGATCTCTATGAGAATGAAAGCTGTTAAGTAATAGATAATATTTCAGGGACTTTATTTTGGTCTTAAACTTTGTAAATCTGTGTACCTTTTTTTTTTTTT